>NC_043000.1:54582338-54644838 GCF_006345805.1 Octopus sinensis
GCTGCAAGTATCAAAATCAATCTTGTTTTTCTCATGAGAAATCAGATATCTTTCCTTGAAGGCGAGTAAATTAGTTTTTGGTTCCGTTTTGTTTTTTGCAATCTTTTCTTTACATATGCTAAAATGACGGATAACATCTTTAGGAAATAGTAATTTTTATTCTTAAATAAATATCGGTTCGCAACTGGAATTAGTTCATATCGCGGAACCAATTATAATAACACTTTATTAGTTTTATATATATATATATATATATAAATCTTATTTAAATTTAACCAAAGAAGTTAATATTAAAAAAAAGTGTGTGCATATTTAAAGAGTCACAGCTATGAATTACAAATGTTGCCTATAACCAATACCAACATCTCAATCATATTCTTTAACACTTCGTTCAGGCACCAGTAGTCATTCTTATTTTACTCACACGCACACTCATACACACACACAATTATATATACACATGCATGCATAAAGCCACAATTCGTAAACTATACTGTACAAAAACATGGTTGGTTACAAGATTCAATCCAACTAATGATTAATTCACAAAATATGTATCTGGTGTAGAGGCGCCGGAGTAGGAGGAAACTTGGTGACCCCCAAGTACAAATCATATGTATGTGTGGGTGTATGTATGTATTTACGTACGCACGTATATATGTTTGTATGCATTTACGTATGTATGCATGAATCTATGTATCCATGCATCTGTGTATACGTACGTGGGTTCAACTGAAAGTACCACAGCAGGGAAAAGCATTTTTTACAAGCAGACGTAAGTCTTTTAAACTATATATGTTCCTAGAATATACTTCCTCTGCTGTCATAGAGTTCTTGACGAAAGGACAGTGCATTTAGTTCAACATCAATAAAAAATTTATAAACTGTTTTCAGAGATGACACCAATGACAAGTGAAATTTGCAGATTTATGAAGCAGATTTAAGAAGGGCAAATCAGCAGTGTAGAAACGCCATGAGACGGAAGACATTAAAATATATCCACTGACAGTAATCGCCATCAAGTGGAGAAAATGGTTTCCACTGACAACTGAGTTATAATCCGTGAGGCATGCAACACACATGGTCTATGATCACAACGAGTTATAAGAAATGATAGAAGACTTTGTGTATGGAAAAGTATGTGCAAATGTGTTCCTTGATATTTGACAAGCAATATAACAGAGGAAAGTGTGGTTGTCTACACTGATATGCAGGAAGCATTTGAAGCCAATGAAGATACTTTAATTCCGATCTGGTGCCAGAAAATGAAGCTTGGTTATATAATCCCTTAAGTAAACGAAGTTTTCGTCGATGGCATAGTCACACATCACAACGTCAATTTCCTAGATCAAGCGCCAGTGACAGGCACCCGAAGTCACTGTTTTTAATTTCATGGTGGAGTGACACGGGCATCAATATATATAGTCCTCTGGAACCTGGTTTTATACTTCAATGCGTGTGGTATGATAAATGTCCAAAAAGCCATTAGAAAGAAAAAAACTGAACAACAATTTTTGAAGTATTTCACAGCCGGTATGGTAATGCAAAATCCCACGTATATTTGGCAACGAACTAATCAATCGAAAATTTGGACTCTTGTGATTTCCTACCAAACAAATTTGACATGATTGCTGTATTGAAGAACAGTTTTCAGAAAAAGAAAATGACACAACTCAAAAGTAGCAGTGGTTAAAGTGGTACACCAGTGAGCTTTTGAAGTGTTTCAGAGAGGAGCCGACTGATGTGTTCAATGATGGTTCAAATGCATCTCCTGTGATAGAAGTTGAGCGAATAGTACCTCCGCATAAGAGAACATTTATTTAACTACGTATTTTCAACTATAATATCAGTTAATAAAGAAATCAGCACCAAATTTCCATCACCTTCAATAAAACATCTTTATACACACACACACACACACACACACACAAACAAGATACTCTCGTGGAATGGTATGAAAAAAGGTTTATTTTTTAACACCTCGCGATCCATGCATTCTTCCATCGGTTTTAGAGTGATCGGATCTCATTGGTGGAAAAGCATTTATCCTATTACAAAATCAAGGTCATCATCACGACTACCCAGCCAAGAATTTCCTGATGTTGGGGAACAGACAATTATCAGTTGGAGCCAAATCATGAGAATTGGAAGGGTGATCAACCAGTTCAGAATCACAGTTACACAGGGCAGCCATTGATACCAAGCCATTGAAACATGTATTGGAACATTGTCCTCAAGATACAAGACCACTTTCGTCAGTTTTCTTAAGCGTTTCGGTCATAACATTTCGTATCTGCCTCAGCAAATTGGTATAGTATTCTGCGTTGATGGTATGTTCTTTTAAAGATATTCAACAAACACAATTCCTTTTGCATCCCCAAAACCGAGGCCATCAGCTTCAAGGCAGAAGAAACCAACTTGGCCTTCTTTGGAGCCAGTGAGGCGGAGTGATTGCGCTACATAGATTATCTTCTTGCATTTGGTTCAAAGTGATGAACCCAACACTCATCCTGGCTTAGGAACCCAGCTGTATGAAACTCACCCAAAGTCAGATTTTCCAGCGATGTAATCAGCTTCATGTGCTTTTGATCAGCTGTCAGACAACGAAGCACCCATCAAGCAAAAATTTTCGTTACACCACATTCATGTTATGAAATATTCTGAAATCTCTCATAGGATATTCTAATTACATTGGATAGTAGATTTATAGTCAATCATCTGTCATGATTGAGCATATGGTGAACCCAATGAATGTTTTCCTCGGGGGTGGCAGCTGCAAGACATCCAAACCTTGGGTCATCTTGAAGACTGTACGTTTTTCTCCTAAATAGGGTTTCTCACTTTTTCACTGGTGATCAAGCTGGTGGAGTGCCTATTGCAGGAACCACATCAGCATGAATGTCCTTGGGCGTTAAACCTCCTTCTTCAGATACTTGTCAAAAATAGGAGGATACATTGTTCCATCTACCACAGAAGTTGCTTCTAGTTACATTTGAATTCTTTCTTAAGCAGCCAGATATCAGTTTACATGGGGAAAACAATGCAGTTATTAATAAGTGTTGAAATTAATGGATGAAAGATTCCATCCGTCAAGCATCTTTGCTTCATAGTCAGGCTATGAACGTCTTAGCCTATCCTCCTATATACACGACTATATATATTATACACATATGCATAGATGTACGATATGTAATATATGATATTTGATATATATGATATGTATATATATATATATATGTACGTATATACATCTATGTACATATCTTTACCTGAATACATACATGCATACACACATGCATGCATACATATATATATATATGTGTCTACGAATGATACTAATTAGTTTTCACTTTCCTGCCAGACGTTTTCACGTATCTTCAATATACTGAAGTGTTATACACAGTTACAATAATGTGTGTGTGTGTATGTGTGTGCGTGTATGTACGTGTGTGTGTATGTGTGTGTGTGTGTCTGTGTGTGTGTGTGTCTGTCTGTGTGTGTGTGTGTGTATGTGCGTGTGTGTGTATAGACTTCAAAGTAAAATTGTGTAGCGAATATATATATATATGTCAATTAAATTCCACTATAGATGGATTTTCACATTTAAAAAAAATTTAGCATATATTCGAGTACTTTCATGGTGAGCTTTTTTATATGATAACAGTTAATGTTAGATATTCGAGTAAATATTTATGCAGTAATTGTATGTATGTGAGGTCTTTAAAAATATTAATATTTTTTCTCCGTTTTGATTATACCCAGTAATTGCGTCTTTGTTGAATAGTTCAAGGAAGATAACTCTTACATTATGACATCAATAAAGGCTTACTAACTATTTTACATTTTGAAATGAAACGCAATGTAAATAAAAACTACATTAAAATCATATTTAAAAGAATGTTACTATCCATTTGTGTATAGTTAGATCTCAATAAAACTATTTTTGTATCTTTTTCCCTTAGCAATTAACACTATGTTGTTGTAAAGGAATATTTCCGAGAATGCCGAACAGTGAAATTGAATGTAGAATCAAGTAGTTGCAATAGATCTAATCTATCTATCTATCTATCTATCTATCTATCTATCTATCTATCTATCTATCTATCTATCTATCTATCTATATATCTATCTATCTATCTATCTATCTATCTATCTATCTATCTATCCGCTCAGTTTAAGTCGACTCTCGGTTACTCGTTGCATCAGTGTCCTCCAGTCAGGTCTATCCTGGGCCGCTTCTTTCAGACTGGCTATGTCCATTCCGGTATCACTCATGATGGTGTCAAGCCAGCGGGTTCTTGGTCGGCTTCTTCCACTCTTGCCACTGACCATTTCGAGCATGATGTCCTTCTCCAGGGATTTTCTCCGCATAATATGACCGAAATATGTCAATCTATGCATGGTGATCATAGCTTCTAGCGATATTTTCGGCCTCATCTGCTTAAGAACTTCTCCATTGGTGAGCCTCGGTGTCCATGGGATCCGTGAAAGTCTTCTCCAACACCAAAGCTCGAATGCATTAATTCTCTTCTGGTCAGCTTTCTTTAGTGTCCAGGTCTCGCATCCATATGTTGCTATTGCAATAGATAAAGGTTAATAATAGATAGTATGGTGGTAATAATATTTATAATATTCTTGCAGTGAAACATTACTTGGTAAAACAAACTAGCTCTTAACATTACGAGCAAATCTTTAATTTGCTACTTTATCCTCTAATATCACCATTGTTATGGGTGCGATATTATTCCTCAAAGATAGCTCAAAAGATAATCAAAGATAAGCAAAGTAAACGAGGCTTTTATCTTTTTATCTGTCTGTCTATCTATCTATATGTCTATACGCACAAATATATATATATATTATATATATATATATATATATATATATATTATATATATATATATATATATACAGATATACATATACATACATGCACATACACACAGATAGGTACACACACACACATATATATATATATACATGTATAAATATATGTGTGCAAATGTGCATATATAGATAGATAGATAGTTTTATATATATATATATACTCAAAAATCCTCATCTTTGTCTCTATATCTACCTTCTCTATAATGTCTCCTCTTGATATGAAAATTTTTATATTAATGGAAAACCTCTATAATTGGTTGATGAGTGCTCAGCATTTTAAAACTGTTCTAATACTCACAACATTTAATAAAATGATGTAGTACGAAACGATCGTACCAAATTACCGGAGTCATTCTTGTTGCTTATTTTGATTATAATCACCCCACGGATTTGTATGGATAACACCATACAGAATTCATTTGAATCTAAATTTTTGCTGAACTGTGTGTGTGTGTGTGTATACTTATGTGTGTGTATGTGCATGTATGTATGTATATGTGTATATAAGTTTGTGTGTGTATATACATATAGATAGATAGATAGATAGATAGATAGACAGACAGACAGATAGACAGATAAAAAGATATAGACATTTTCGTGATCTGTAATGCGGCTCAGCTACGTTCAATATATATATACATATTCAAATATACATACATATATGTACATACTTACATATATATGTATATATACATGCATATATGGATACAGGGCGTCATAAAATGTAAACAGCAGGAAATACGAAATGAGAAAACATGAAATACGAAGACAAGGTTTTGTATTCGAGCAACGAAAGAATCAGAGAGAAACAAAACAAATAGCATAAAGAACGTCCCTCCATCACTTGACGGCTGTTTATCTACTCCACATTTCGAGCAATTCACGACAATATGTGCCTTTGACAGAACAGTTGCTCCCGCGAACCAAGATAAAGATTGAGATTTGGAGAGGGTCAATGCTGATAACAAAAACAGGACAGTGAAAACAAACAGTGACGGCCGCTAAGCCATACGAGGTAAGGTGGCGAATGCTGGAGGAACAATCTTTGACAGGAGTAAAGATAGGAGAGGTGAAAGACAAGAATGCGTCTTATCTGTTACACAGACCAAAAGAAAAGAAGAAAATCATGTGGGGAAAAGAAAAATGGACGATGGTCACGCGTGAGCAAGGAGAGAGGAAAGGAGGAATAGGGAGAGAGAAGGACAGATAGAAAACGGTGAAGAGAAGAAAAAGAATTATAGAAATAATGAGAGTGTTAAAAGGAAAGGCCGAGAAGTGGGGAAATGAATTAGAGAAAAGTAGAGAGAGAAAACAAAGGGGTGGGAGATGTAACATTACAGGAGAGACGCATCAATATTAAGATAAACTTACCTGTAAATGGATGCGTGGCATTCAATCCTATAACAATATAAATAATGTTTATATATATATGTATATATGCATATACGTACATACATATATATATACACACACATACACGTATATATACAATATTTATATTCTCACCAAGGCTGAACACGTTTCAAAACCGGATATTCCAATATATTCAAAGAGACAATCATTATGACAGGAGAAACTATCCCGGACATGAACAGGCTTTATCCGGATATACAATGGTTAACATTTATTCCAGAAAACTGGAAGGTAACGGATTATATGACTACAGATTTAGGAACACAACCAAAAAGCCAAATGCCACAAAAATCATTGTTAAACCATGGAAGATTTCAAGTCACCCGCTGGTCCAAGATACAGGTATGAAACCTAAAACAATAAATCTTTCCAACTTAAAACACTCAAAAGTACAAATCTAAAGCCTTTCAAATAGTCTAAAATTAACCACGTCACCACAGTATACTAGGCTTATTGATGTGCAAGATGACATCTGAAATTCATTTGAAAAATTAAGAGTAACTATACGTTTCGATAAAATATATACACTGATCAATCCATTGAGCAAAGCAAGGGTAATTACAACCCAACAAAAGAGAGAAAGAAAAGACTAGACGAATTTTGTGAGCTTATAGTCACCTTCCTTTACAATGAACTTCCACTTTCTAAACCGAAGTCCAAAACTAGTCGGTTATCATGGAAAGCTCTATATGACCTACAAACAATAACATGAAGTTTATAAGGGAAGTGTTGTAGTTATGAATATAGAACAATACAAAAATGCCGCATTAACTCTTCAACAAGCCACCAATAAACAGTTCACCATGGAATTTAGCCATAACCATCTATCACTCTTAGACAACTTGATTAATAATGACAAGAGCATAGAAATCGATATCTACTATCAACGAACGGACTCTGAAGAGTACTTACCTCTTCCTCATGCCACCCAACGCATGCCAAATCTAATACTCAATTTAACCTAGTAAACAGAATTTAAGCAATTGTCGCAAATCTTCTTATTCAAATCTCCTTGAATTAAAACAGTCACTACTTCGAAGAAAGTACCCACGTACCCCAATAAAGAATGGAATATAACGTGCCAAATCAATATACATTAAAGAAATACGAAAAACCAAAATTAGTTCAGGTGCACAAAAAATTCCATCGTTAATTACATCACCCAACTCAAGAAACATAGAGACACTCATCCTTATCAATCAGAATATACCATATTGAGCCAAGATTCGCGAATGAAAAGAAACACTTGAATCATATATGCAAATGATAACCAAACATCCCAACATAACTACTTACCAAGGCAAAATTGCCAACTACAGACTCAATACTAACAGCTAAAAAGTGGGGTCGATCCAATTGTGGAACTTATGAAAACATTGGTGAGGACACAACTTATAAGTTTAAACCAGGGCAAGTTGTTTTTTAGTTCTCGACAAATCATATGTGTCCCTATTCTGAAACCAAGCAGTTATAAACTTCTGTAATAAAATGCAATTGGGGAAAAGTAACAATGTTCATGTTAGGAGTGTTGCGATTAATGTTAGGTTGGAACTGATCGACTTATAACTATTTTAAAACTGTTCCAAACGTCACTGTTCAACCCCATCAAATCAAATTTTCTGGGATAATTACATCTACAAATATTTATCCAAAATGTAAAATCTATCTTGTTTTCAAAGAATAGGAATTAATGTTAGGGGTATTTATGCGGTATTTCTTGGGGGTAGAATGACCAAAATAAACGTTTATTTCTATGCTCGGTTTACGTGTTATACATTTCGGTGGAATAGTATATGGAGATATGATTCGATATGAGTAACAGAGGATGGTTTTAAGATACACGGGAAACATTTCGGACAGTTATCTATGCGTGAGTGTAAGTTAAAAGTGTGAGATTAAGTTTTCAGGTAGAAATACGACACATTTAATCTTAATCGTCATATTTATACACTTTCGTACCCATACATACGCACGTAGACATAGATGCAGAAACCAACGCACATTATGAGAGAGCATTTCTAGACGCACGCTTGCGTGTATATTAATAAAATGTAACTTTCCCACAAATATATTTGAAGTATTTATTAGGGTAATCGTGAAATGAAAATGTTGAAATCATGACACTTATCGATCGCATGGCACGCAATATAAAATATTAAACCTCGTACATCCGTATTGTCACAAACTTACAGTGCATATGGGCACAAATACACACGCACATATAAGTATGTATATGTCTGTGAATGTATGTTCCTATCTCTGAGTGTGTGTATATGTATTCGTTTACACTTGTAAATATAGATGTTAGAGACATGGGTAAATGTAAATATTCGCTCACTGTATATATGTGTGTGGATGTTTATAAGTATATGTATGCACATACACACATACATACACACGTGTATATATTTACATTTGTCTATGTCTCTATCTACCTTATATATTTGCAAATGTATAGGAATGAACACACAGAGAGTCAGACACGGGAAAATACTCACACGAACAAACACGCATAATGTGATTATATGGAGGCAAGCTTGATATTTGTGCAAGTAGACAGCATTCAATTCATTTAAATACTGTTAAAGTAGCTTATGCTATATTTAATACGCAAAGAAAGCTTATATTTACATTTATCTCTGATTTTATAACCTTTGGAGAAAGCGTATAGAATTATAGACTGAATCATAGACTGCCTTACACCTTAGTCACAGCTGGAAATTTATATTGCCAATGCTTGTCATGAAATTATACTAAATTTGTTGATATCAATAAATGTTCAAACTGCGCGTAATATCTGTCTGATACGATGTTGGAGGACGAGTACAATAATAGGTCAAAGTGTGAACAGATGACCTTGCACTGTGACTATATGAACGATAAAAACTCTCATCAGAGGAATATTCCATCAATGCCAAATCCATGTTTTTTTATTTTCCAAAGTATAACTTCAGTGATGTTTTTGTTGTGTATTATATCCCGGGTCATCTAGGACTATGAAGAAAAGAATCTCAGCAATACACATAACCACCTTGTTTTCAGATATCTATAAATATATAAGCAAGATTGAAGATAGTCATAAAGTTATCTTTTTCTTAAAGAAATCCGGCTTTTGAAGCCATATTTGGTAGTTATTTCACATTGGTGAAGCGTAACTTAAAGGCTCTGTGTTTGAGTTACTCAGCGTAATTATCCCTGCAGGTGTAGTTGCACACGGACACATCCACACATAGACGCACACACAAAGGCTCAGCGGTATACACAGACACGCATATATTCACATTCAGACAAAATTTCTCACGAAAACTGACTCATCAAGAATATTTTCGTATAAATTCGTAGGCCTGTATCTATTTATGTATGTATGTATGTATGTATGTATGTATGTATGTATGTATGTATGTATGTATACATTAAAACATACATACATTCATACATATATACACACGCACGTATATCCACACACACAAATAAATTTGCATAAAAAATGGTGCACGAACACTTAGCTCTGAATGCACCGCAACGAAATTCCTATAAGACAATGAAGCTCCCTGCATAACTTTTGGTTTTTGTCGACACAGAAAAAGCTTTTGACTGCATCTTCCACTCGCTTAATTGGTGGGAAATGCGAAACGTATGGATAAGATGTGCGTTTGTTGTAAGATGTACAGGCCATGTACCAGGATGCTAACAGTAAGGTGAAAGTCTGCAATATGTATAGAAAGGAATTCAATCTACATGTAGGAGTTCACGAAGGATCGATTCTCAGCTCTTTATTGTTTATCATAAGGCTGCCCTTTAGAGCTCCTCCACAATGATGACCTTGATCTAGTTGAATGACTACTAGAATTAGAGATGAAATTTTAGGTGTGAAAGTAAAGTCTAGAATTTAAGGGCTTTGGAGCTAAAAAGTAAAAAAGTAGGAAAACAGAAGAATCATTGATTCCTTGAAGCAGATAGCTCTGCTCGACATGTAAAAAAGATGTTAGTAGAAATTCCATACGGTAGACCCCGTGATAGCTATGAGCACACGCGTGATTCAGTGGTATAAAAGGAAGGTTAACAGAGATAGTAGACTTTGTGTTGTAAATGTGCAGTTACTCTAAACACTAGGAATTTACAGAAAGTAGACTCCCTGAGGGTTATTAGAAGTAGTAGAGAGTTTCCGTTAATTCCACGACCAATCTCCAGTGAAGGAGGTAGTTCTGAATGCGTAGTTGCTCGAAATGGGAAGCGTTGGGCAATGCTCAAAGAGCTACTACCTTTGTTAAGAACAAGAGATCTCTCCCTCAGAGTGAAAGGCAGATTGTATGATGCCTGTGTACATACAGCTATGTTATATAGTATTGAGACATGGACTGTGGCTCTTGAGGATATGTGAAAGCTTAAAAGAAATGAGGCAGAGAGCTACGATGGAGAAGTAATGTCAGTGTACATGTACAACAGAATGTATGTGATTTGAGAGAATAATTGGATATACGAGGTATCAGATATAACTTGCAAGAAAGAAGACTGCATTGGTATGGTCATTTTGAACTTCACAGAAAAGATGTCAATAAGTCGACACTTGACTTCTGGCGGTTTGCGATGATTCAGAAGACACATCAAGCTAAGTAAAATTGTGGCCGTCCTTACATACAAGCAAGTCTTCTATGCCTCTGTTTCAATTGAGAGGCCCTAGCCAATGCTATGTAAGAGCGTCTGTGCCGGTGCCGCGTAAGAGCCGCTATGTCAGTGTCACGTAATAATGAGCCTTGTCATTGCCACGACGATGATGATGATGATGAAAATGATGATGATGAGCTTTATGTAGAAGGTCTGGTAAACAAATGTCCGGATTATTGCCATAATACCGAATCTAAAGCACGCAGAGTAAAACGCTTGGCGAAGATTGACATAGAGAGTTGCTGTGCATGCGCACTTAGTTTCGATGTTCTAGCTCACTCCCGTTGTTTACGGCAGTGCTTAGGAGGAAGGTGTGTAGCGTGTGATCGTCACATTGACCACGACAGAGAGAATTGCCATGAAGATACCTGCGCAGAGGTCTACGCAAAGATGCAAGAAGTGTATGGAGAGAAGTGTATGAGCTGCATACAAGTGTAAGAGTGGGTCAGATGTTTCCGAGATAGTGAGAAAAACGTCGATATTGAAGAACGTTTTGGAAGACCTGAAACCAGCAGAACTGAGGAAAACATCGCAGATGTGCGTGCAGCTCAGAGGAGAAATCCCGAATCACCATCCATGAATCGCCAGAAGACGTGCATGTTAGTTACAGTCCATTTAAGTTCGTTATCACTGAAAATTTGGGTATAAGACGTGTGTCTGCCAAGTTTGTGTCAAAACCGCTTTCAGCTGTACAAAATGTCTTTGATTGTGTCGAGAACGATGAAAAGCTTTCGAACGTTAGCGCAGGCCTCTCATCAGGTATCGCCAAGCTTTTTGCAAAATTTGATGCAGATTCTCAGCTCAACTTACTCTGTCGGGGTCAATGCGATGATCATATGCTACACACTTTCCTTTCAAGCACGGCTGTAAACAGCAAAAGTGAGATAATATATATATATATATATATATATATATATATAATCTGACCAGACTGAGATTCAAACGACCGTTTTCACTTCACTCACTAGGCTACTATTATACGCTGACAATTGCGACCTGGTCAGTCAATCTGAAACAGGCCTGCAACCTTTTGCATCTGCATTCGACTCATCTTATGATTAGCTTGGCTTGGCAATCAACTTGAAAAAAGAACAATTGTCATGTATCAACCTGCATCTAATGCAGTATGCATTCCCGCTAAAATTTCCGTTAAGAGTAAGTTACTTAAGGGTCTTGACTCTCTTTCATCTACCTTGGAAGCTCTGTACAAAATGATGGAAATCTGGACACAGAAATACATTTGCGAATTCAAAGGGCAGCACATGTAGTTTGTGATTTGGAGTCACAAGTTCGGTACCGACGACATATAAATAACTACACAAAATTGATTATTTACAAATTCTCTGTCTTACCACCTTTGTTGTATTCTTCTCAATCATGGACGTGTTATATATATATATATATATATATACGAGTGTATATGTAAATAAGTTTCTTTCTCCCAATATTTTTCTTCTTAGCTTCAATGCATCTACATATGTATATATGTATATATGTATATATGTTTCTATGTACGAATATGTGTGTGCGTCCGTGTGTGTGCGCGCGTTCATGTGTGTGTGTGTCGTGTTAGGTCCATTGAAATGTTTCTAGGGCACATTATTAGCCTTTACAATTGGAACTGTTTTTGAAATATTTGCATTGACCTAACCTTAGTTTGTTTCTCATCTCTGCTTCTCGCAACTAACATGCATACATATATGCATACATGTATACATTCAAACATACATACACACATGCATACGTACATGCAGGCATTTATACATCCATATATACATATATATATAAACATATATGTACGTATGTATATGTATATATATATATATATATATATATATATATATATATATATATATATATATATGTACTGATCCGTGCATGCATGCATTTATACATACACATATACATATATATATATATAAACATATATGTACGTACGTATATATATATATATAATATATATATATATATATATATATATATATATATATATATATATATACAGATAGGAGGTGAAATATAATTAATTTAATAAAATCAATAAATTTCACCTAGTAGTATTTCTGTATGGAAAGGACCATATTCGGTATATATAGCGTACTGAACCGTGATAGGTGATTCAACAAAAAAGGTATTCCATCTAGTGAGAGATAAATATTATTATTTAAAGGTCACCAGAAGAATATGTTTTAGTTCTCTCAATATTGAAATTATTAGTGGCGCTTTAATGCATGTATTTTAACCTTTAAATTATATATATATATATACATATGTATGTGTGTGTATGTATGTATGTATGTATGTATGTATGTATATATATAAGCAAATTTCGTAGCCAATTCGACGTGGCTGTCCGTTCGAACGGACTTTACTGCGATTTTTTTAGCCCCGAGAGGATATCTCCTGTAGCTGGTTAACGATGCACAGCTGCAGCCGATACCCTGCTGAGCAAGGGAGCGAGCCTTTACCACCTTCTACCTACGGGACCAGCAGAACAGCCAGGCAAGTTGGCAAAAACGTTAGTATGCCGGGCGTAATGCCTAGCGGAATTTCGTCTGTCTTTTCATTCTGAGTTCAAATTGCACCGAGGTCGACTTTGCCTTTCATCATTTCGGGGTCGATAAATTTAGTACCTGTTGCGTACTGAAGTCGATCTAATCGACTGGCTTCCTCCCCACCAAATGTCGGGCCTTGTACCTAGATTAGAAAAGACCGGCCTGGTTTCGGGCTATTACTGCCTCTCTTCGGTACTGGACATCCCGTGTACTGGTCCCGTCGCTAGAATATGTTAAGGGTTCGCTCCCCTGTTTGCTCTGTATCGGATGCAGCTGTGCATCGTTAGCCAGTTAGAGGACATGTCCCTTTGGGGTTTAAAAATCGCAGTAAAGTCCTTTCAAACATACATCCATGTGGAAGTGACTATGAACATTACTTGTTAGTACAACTACTGAATTGATCTCTGGCAGAGATTTCAAAATTAGCATTCTTGCTTATATGTATATATATATATATTATATATATATATATATATATAGATATATATATATATATATATATATATATATACAGATAGGAGGTGAAATATAATTAATTTAATAAAATCAATAAATTTCACCTAGTAGTATTTCGGTATGGAAAGGACCATATTCGGTATATATAGCGTACTGAACCGTGATAGGTGATTCAACAAAAAAGGTATTCCATCTAGTGAGAGATAAATATTATTATTTAAAGGTCACCAGAAGAATATGTTTTAGTTCTCTCAATATTGAAATTATTAGTGGCGCTTTAATGCATGTATTTTAACCTTTAAATTATATATATATATGTTGTGTGTGTGTGTGTATTTATGTATGTATGTATGTATGTATATATATAAGCAAATTTCGTAGCCAATTCGACGTGGCTGTCCGTTCGAACGGACTTTACTGCGATTTTTTTAGCCCCGAGAGGATATCTCCTGTAGCTGGTTAACGATGCACAGCTGCAGCCGATACCCTGCTGAGCAAGGGAGCGAGCCTTTACCACCTTCTACCTACGGGACCAGCAGAACAGCCAGGCAAGTTGGCAAAAACGTTAGTATGCCGGCGTAATGCCTAGCGGAATTTCGTCTGTCTTTTCATTCTGAGTTCAAATTCCACCGAGGTCGACTTTGCCTTTCATCATTTCGGGGTCGATAAATTTAGTACCTGTTGCGTACTGAAGTCGATCTAATCGACTGGCTTCCTCCCCACCAAATGTCGGGCCTTGTACCTAGATTAGAAAAGACCGGCCTGGTTTCGGGCTATTACTGCCTCTCTCCGGTACTGGACATCCCGTGTACTGGTCCCGTCGCTAGAATATGTTAAGGGTTCGCTCCCCTGATTGCACTGTATCGGATGCAGCTGTGCATCGTTAGCCAGTTAGAGGACATGTCCCTTTGGGGTTTAAAAATCGCAGTAAAGTCCTTTCAAACAGACATCCATGTGGAAGTGACTATGGACATTACTTGTTAGTACAACTACTGAATTGATCTCTGGCAGAGATTTCAAAATTAGCATTCTTGCTTATATGTATATATATATATATATATATATATATATATATATATATATATATATATATATATATACATATGTATGTGTGTGTATGTATGTATGTATGTATGTACGTATGTATGTATGTGCAGTGTCATCAGTAAAATACAAGTTAAACGAACCTTATATAGTATGTGATCATATTTTCTTTCATATATTTTATTGGGCTTCGCCATATGCTTCCGGCTAACAGCTTATGTATGAAGTGGAATTATGTGCGTACGTTTTTCACAAAATTTCATATACTATTTTAAAGTGGGCGAGGTTTGAGAGTCGTTAAAACATCGGTCAAAATATGCACTGGTATTATTGTAGGGATTCTACATTCAATTCCTATGGGACACAGCTCTGCCTGTCATCCCTCATAAGGCTACAAAATAATTTACCAGACAACTACTGGAAGTGTTTGTATCATCAAATTCTCTCTCTTAAACTTGCTAGCTTGTGCCTTAATTAGAAACTGCTATTTTTATTATTATCTCATATCTTATGAGATATTTAATCTTCTGGTGACTACTACCCCTCCTGCATAGATCAATAAATTAGTGCCTCCTATATTTTTAGTGTCTATCCTACTGATAACAGAATCCAAATTCCTGGTCATTTGTAGCAGCTTCCTTCTGTTGGTGCCTATTAATTTTGGCAATCTTTTTCTTACTTCTTTATTCATTACTTCCTGCAAATTATCTAAAATCGGATCTTCCACACTTAAATCACCCAAAGTCGTTGCCGCCAGTTGTCCCTTCTTTATTGGTAGCGCTTTTGTTATTTTCTTTTTGCTTCAGTTTCTTCTTTGGATTGAGCTGTATCATTTATGTTGTTGTTGGTCTTTCCCACTGCCTGGTCTTTCTTTTCCAGTTTTCTTGTGATCGCTTCTACCTCCAATTCGGTCATCCACTTTCTTCTCCTAATACTATTAGCTTGATCAACTAATCTCTGCTCAGTCACTTTAAAATACCCTTCCCTACCCAAAGTCTTAACATCCATTTTCTATAGCCCTGTCTTTTAGGTTCGCTTTCTAAGTTACACATTATCATTATTCTGTTTTCTTCGCTGGTCCACTTCATCCACCTTGCTCTATCAAGTGCCGCTTCTGTAATAGGATATCAGTTGTTGTCAGTCTGCATCTTTACTGAACCACTGCCGAGCAAGAAGCCTTCTCTGAAAGGTCCAGGTTCATTTTCCCTGTTACAATCACAGTGACTTCGGAAACCTCTGCCTCTCATAAACTGAGGTAAGGTAATATTCGTCAACATCGTCATCATCATTATTATTTTTCGACATCTGAAAGTTTCAAGCCACTATTGCATCATTTGTTGCACATACGTGCTGGTGGGGTGAGGTGTGCTGCATTTTTTGTGTGGGGAGGGCGATATTGTATAGTATCAATATGTTTTGTTATGGGGTTTGGTTTGAGTCTTTTGTTGTAGTAGTTTTTATATTGTGTGTTGTTTGTGCAGCGCAGGTTGTGTTCTTCTGTCGAGTATCAGCCATCTATGGCACATCTTGTGGGTTTTGTTCATTTTGTTAGGTATTTACAGTATGAGTTTATTTCTGTATGTTTTTGGAGGGGTATAGCGCAGTAGTGTGTGTAAGTCATAAATCAACTATTTTATAGTATTTATAATCATCCACGCGCTGTTGTTTCACTTTTGGTTAGTTATGTTATGGATTCCGTTAATTGTTATTATTATTATTATTATTATTATTATTATTATTATTATTATTATTATTATTATCATTATTATTGTTATAATTATTATCATTATATTTATTATTAAGAGCAGAGCAGTATCGAAGCTGTTAACCAACTTCCCATTGCGTCGAATTTCACGTTACTCCTTGATATAAGGTTTAGCTATCATATGTTTACGATAATTTATAATCAATTAAAATGGAAACTACGCTATCATATTCGTAGAGATAGTAAAATAATATTATATAAATTATTGACTAAGATTATCAGAATAACTCTTTCGCATCTGTCAAGCAAATTTATTCTATTATGCTGGAATGGTTCGACAGGGTTCGAATAAGGTCATAAATTCCTTTATCCAATGGGACCTTGGATAAATGTATGTAACGTCAGTCTTATAAATATGCATTTATAAAACTGCCGTTATTACTTATGGTAATTGTGTTATATGAAGCTATTATGGGAATTAAGCATTCCGAAATATATTATGATTCTTTATGAATAGAAGTAGGTATAAATTTTGATGACTACATGAGAAAAAATACTTTTGTGAGCACTCCTATTGATATGAGTATAGTGAAGTGTGATTCGGTTTAGAGCTCTGAATATATCGATATATTTATACTAATATATCTCGGATAAGCATACCGGAATTTAGGTGAGGTCCATACCAATGGATGTGCGGTCAATGCATAATAAATGGATTTAGGAATAATCGGCTTCTCTTTTACAATGGGCTTAGTCTTTTGGTCGAATTGATACCATTTTATCTCTTTGAGCATCTTTTGCATGGGACCCCGAATATAATGGATTCTTTTACCTTTTCGGAAAAAAAGTAACGAGTCTCTTTACAACAACATGTATTGGAACCGATCTTAAACATGTTATTATGGATATAACATTGATATATTCACGGTTATCCATTAAAATGTAATTTTTTAAAGAATAATCTGCTTCATACCATGAATCATTAGCATAAGATTGATTCCAATATGGGATCTGTTTATGAACTAAAACATTAGAATTAAACATAGTAGATATCACATATACATTTGAATGAGTATGTAAGATTGACCTCAACCTTAAAGCTTACCGTAATACGTTGTAGAGATTTTGCTAAAAATAAAACGGCAACTGAGATATAGAGCTGTGTTTTATTGAGATTGTTCTGTCTTTTGCAGCTTCTAAGATCTTCAAGTGAAAATATAGCTTGAAATCTCTTGAAGATTTCATAAATGATAATATAGCTTAGATCTCTACCGTTTTTATTCTTTTCTTAAATCTGGAATTGAACAGTAGATACGTTATATCGCAGCGCTTTCATGTCAATGATCATTTCCCCATCTTTTAATAATGATATTTTTCTAAATATAAAACGCATATATTGAAAAATATACACCACAAAATAGTGAAGGCAGCATTAAAAATATATGGAAGTGAAATTGTTTGAAAAAATATATATTACGTAATCACTAGAGGGACTTCTGATTCAGGCTGTATATATATATATAACATATATACGCGTGTGTTTATGTGCGTGCGTATCTGTGTATGCGTCTATGTAGAAATATGTGCATAGGAGTGTGTGAGTTACATAAGAGTATTACCACAAGCAATCTAATAATTTATTTATGTCATCTATAATTTGATCTATTTATTTATTTACTTCTTTCGCTTTAATATTTTAGTTATTATTCTGTGAGTATGAGTGCACTTCACTATATATATGCAGTGGCGTCGGTGGAATATGATTACATCTGTTTTTCTTTTCATATAAAATGATGCTTATCTTCTTTGACAAAATATTCCACCAATTCACGTCGTTCTTCGTTGAAATTATATTTCTTTCTATCGTTCTGAAGACTAGCTGTAGTTCATACAAGTTTCGTTTCCGATAATGCAAAATTAGTCAGAAAAAGTATTTGAAAATATTTTATATCACATCTACAGATGAAAATATCATTTCCTTGAGAACACATTGGCAGATAGAACGCAAAGACTTAGCATTTATTCGGTTATTTAAGGTTAACGTTGGACACGAATAAGAAAAATGTTTAAATGTTTTTCTTCTGTACAAATATGTGTAAAACCAATCTAGTGTCCTCTGATTCTAATCTCTGTGACAATAAATGGCATATAAATACAGACAGACAAACAAACAGACAGATTTATGCAGACACAGATGCCTATACAGGTTACAATTAACTCCGTAATCAATCACCGGTCTATATATGACCAATGACACTCTACGAGGGATTACATGACACCATTAAGAATATCTTGCGGTTAGTAACCCGCGCTCTTAACCACTACGCCATATACCCCTAGTGGTTAAGTGCGCGGGCTACTAACCCCAAGATTTCGAGTTCAATTCCAGGCAGTCACGGGAATAATAATAATAGTAATAATAATAATAATAATAATAATAATAATAATAATAATAGTAGTAATAATAATAATAATAATAATAATAATAATAATAATAATAATAATAATAATAATAAAATAATAATAATAATAACAACAACAATAATAATAACAATTAAGGGTATTCGGCATCTTTTGTGTCCACATGACTCCCAAATCCCACTTGTGTATCCACGTAGGTGATTGCATGCAGTAGCAACCACACTTCAGTAAAATATTTCAACATCTACATAACCGACAAGCGTAGACAACGTGTATGTAACTTTTGGTCATATAGGATATGCCGACCTATGCATGTGAAGACAGTAAACAGCAGACACAGCGGAAGAGGCCTTCTTCGTTCAACCGAGAGGAAGGTCAAGCTCTAATTCTTCTTACAAGTGAATTTAACTGAACAGGGTACTTGTATAAAATTGACAAAAAGAAAATGGGACATTTATTTTACATGGGCGACTTAAAACAATATGATGAAAACAAATGAGCTTGAAGGCTTATTACGTACTGTGAAATCATTCAGTGATGACACCAGGATGGAGTTTGCTCTTGATAAGTGTGCCAGGAACCACTTTCAAAAAATGGAAATTGAAAACCTCAAAGTCAGTCTTTTGGATGTTGACAGTTGTTAAAGAATTTGAGCAGGAACAAAAGTATTAAAATCTATGAGTAGATGAAAACTCTGGCGTTCAGTATGAAAGCATGAAAGAGAAGATGAGGAAGGTATACGACAGAAGAGTTTGAACAGTTCTGAAAGCTGAAATAAAAATGCATAACAATGTGTTAGCTGTAAACTGCTTTGCCTTTTTTATTCTTAGTTATAGCGTCAATGAGTTAGATAAGGAAATCAGTAACAAAAAGGAACTTAAAAGAAATATATTGTAAGGTTCTTAATTATAAAAAGATGCACCGACCAAAGGCAGACGTTCATCGTCTTTAACTTTTCAGAGCCCAATTAAATCGTAGCCTGATCCAGTATAAAATTTCATACACAAGCACCACAATTCCACTGGCTAAATATCTTCAAACAGCTAACGCCTAGATCGTAAAACTCGTTGAATGCCACGAGAGACGTAAGCGGCTTCATTCTGTCTTAAAGGAGAGCAAACGATTTGCTACAGATTTCATGACTGATACGCAGGCGGAATTTCTCTCAGGAAGTGTGGCAACAGTTGTTGTGAAAAGAGTAAAGTTAATAGCAAAAAATGCGCATGAATAATTGGCTGGTAGGTGGGAGCAAAATCCTCTTTATATCCAGTATGTACCTAGAAACAAAGATGCTCATTTTAACCAGAAGATCATCTAATAGTGGCTACGGAGGTCAAGGCTAAAGACAGAGAGCTTATTGACCCTGAAGTACCGAGCCAATGTGATGAAGAATGGAGTAGATCCAAAAAGCCGATTCTACAATGATGAGATAGAAACAGTGGATCAATTAATCTGCGGCTGTAAAGTTTAAATACCAGTAGAGTATAAATTAAAACAGGATAAAGTTGGCCAATATATACATTGCTTAACATGTCATCATCATAAAATCAAATCTGTGGAGAAGGATCATAAGAACCAACTTAGGTTATAACTGAGATAGAAAAGATAACGTTTCTTTGACACTTCTCATGACATACAGACAGAACGCTGCAAAGCTAAGAAACCGGTTATTGTTGTTAAAGACTAAAATAATGAAGTCTGAGTATTGTAGTCTTAATATTTCGGCAAAACTGGTACGTCACAAGTATCGAGAAGTGCGTCGTCGCTGTAATAACGATTACCTTCCATGTAAATATTTTTTGTTCGTAACCGTATTTGAGTTTGTAAATAAACACACTTTTGTGTTTATTTTAACCGCCTATCAATGTATACAATGTGCTTCTTTGCCCTAAGTATCTGGAAGACACTCGGCAAGTAATGGAACCAAAATTGCAAGAAGACAATAATAATAAACATCGCCAACTCAGATTTCGGTTAAAAAATATACACATGTTGTTAACTACAATATCTAGTCAAACGCAAATCGTAAATTGAAAAATGACAATGGGAATTCTCCTTTAAATCGAAAAACAAGATTAATTAATCGCGAAACAAACGAAATAGATTTAGTTCGAATTTAGATTTCTGTAATGGAATAACAGATGTTTCTCAGTTCATTAGTATTCGCAATAATCACATCTTTAATTTGACATGATTCCTCAAAGCAAAATTTTTATCTTTTCTTCCTCTAAACCTTTACTTATGAATGTCCTAGATTTTGCTAAATGCTAAGTCTTATAAATAGTAATATTGCAATCATTTTACGCGCCTGTATCACTCTCTCTGCTATTTGATAAAGTTTCAGTATGTTTTTTAAAAGAAATCTCATCCTTAAGATTTGATCGATATCAGTGAAAAAGCCTTCGATATTGCTGCTGCTTACTAGCTAACTGGACAATATTGTATAAGTGTGCAATGGATTATTTAGATTATATCTGATAATATCGGGATAATGACTTAGCTGCTTTTCACCATGCCAGCTGGTATAATGAAAGCATATTTACGGATAAAACCTTAATAAGCATTTTAAAAAGTTCCTCACATATAGAATAAAGTTAATATATGAAATTTACTTGATGTCATTTTCGAATTAAGCAATAATAAATGCAAAAAATTAACGTAAACGAAATTCAATATAAACTATTATATATTATTACTCAGATCTATCACCATTTTATATATTAAAGTCTAGTTAATCTAATGGGTAAGAAACAAAGAAATTTTCCACAAGGCTTCTACTTACAGCACTAACACTTAAGCTACCATAGATAACAATATAATATAACATATAGTACCGAAACTTCAGTATTTAACATTACAATGCATATCCCTCTTGTCTTCAACCGTGCTACAATTGTCAGAAATATCTTGGAACGTACGCAGATTAAATTTATCTGTCATAAACACCAATATGTTTTCTTTACCATATGCTAATCGGTATTCTCTAGCTGTTTCATATCACAACATTTTCCCACTTTATCTCCCGACAAAGACTGATATTACAAATATTTACAGAACTAATTTCTGATTCTATTTTTCTCTGTAAAATTTCTGAAGCTTAGGAAAACCACCCAACACAACAAAGACGGTTTTAATTTTGTGGCGCAAATTGTAACGTTTCAGAATCGAACAGAATAACAGAGGACCACTTGTACTATCAGTAAATTTGCATATGTTAAACAAAATTGTAAACATTCGCTAGATTTATATGTTTACTGATTGATGGTAGCTTTAACTCAATTATGAAACTATCTTTATCTAAAAGTTTTAATGTAATAACAATAGAAATATCGATATATTTCATTCTAAAATCCTGATGAGTTTTCTGCTTCCATTCGAACTCAATTGGTATATATATAATAAATATATATATATATATATATATATATAAGGAAAAAAACAGACGGTGGGAAATGCTAAAATCATTTTATTATGAAGAACATTTTGGTACCAGTTTCTGTCTTTCCGACTATCTCAACTTAGAGCAATGTAAGAAAAACAATTAAATTGTGGAAAAATTAAATGCAATGTTTTTTAAAGCATCTCCATACTTTTCAAATACAAGGGAAATTTTCCTTTTTTCTAGGTTGGACTATTTGATATCAAATATTCTTTTAGGACTGCTACTACCTACTACCTGCTACCAAGCCTTCACAAAAGTAAAAAAGAGACCCATACAGACAGAAAAAAGGAAAATGTCCCATTTATTTGAAAACTATGGAAATATGTTTTTAAACATTTGATTTAATTTTTTCCCAATTTAATTGTTTTTCATGCTTTGCTCTAAGTTGAAAACGTCGGAAAGACTGAAACCGGTACTAAACTGTTCTTCATGATAAAACTATTTTGGATTTCTACCTTGTCTTATTGTTCTTATACATATCAATTCGCGTGTTCCGTTTCAAACTTCTACGTATAAATATATATATATATATATATATATATATATATATATATATATATACATATATATATATATAGATATATATATATATATATATATATATATATATACATACATATATCAAATCCTTCCATCTTGCCCTCCACTTCTCCTGCGCTATATCTGATACCTGTCTCCTTTCTTGACATTTCGGCCAGCATTCATCACTCCACTCTCACAAGCTCCATCTTCTACAAACATGCAAACTCACACTCATACCTCAACTTCTCCTCCCACACTAGACACACCAAGCTTTCCATCCCCTATTCCCGATTCCTCCGTCTACGCAGGCTCTGTGGTGATGACCATGACCTTGAGACTCAGTCTCAACTCATGGCTCGCCACTTCATCCTACGTGGTTATCCACTCACCACTATCAACACCGCCCTTACCAGAGCACGTTCCGTGGACCGTGCATCTTCTTTCTTCCCCCCGAACCCGCTAGGCCGTCTCCCGCCTCCCATTCCCCTCACCTACCACCCCACCACTCTACCTCTCCTACCCACCATTCTCTGAGCCTTCCGGGGACTCCAGTTCGACCCGCCCCCACTACGCACATCTTCCCAAACTGTCACCACCCCTACTTCAAACAAGCCCGCAACCTACGAGACCTCTTGGTCCATAGTATCTTCCCTTACCCAACATCACAACCCATCTCGTTCCACTGATCCCGCCCACGCTGTCGCACTTGCCCTTACCTCTCCAACACCACCCTCCTCACCGGCAACCATTATCGATCCTATCACATCAACGACTCCTTCACCTATAGTTCTACCAATGTCATCTACTGCATCTCCTGCTCTCTCTGCCCTTCTCTATACATCGGGAAATGGGACGCCTCTTGGCGGACTGGTTCACGAGACACCTCCGAGACAACCGACTCGGCAATGACACACTGGTCTCGCGCCATTTCCGCTCTACCAGTCACTCTTTGCAACACCTGACCTTGTTCGGATTGTCCCTGCGCAGGGCCATTCGGACCACCCTTTCCGGCATGAACAGGGATTAATCTTCCTCCTTCTCTCGTTTGCGCCACATGGGCTCAACTCTCCTCCTCTCTTCATCTAACCACCTCCCCTCTTTATCTAACCTCCTCCCCTCGCCTCTCTCACCCTCACACCTACTTCTGTCCACCAACCTCTTTTCTCGCTCCGACTCCTATTTCTCTTAACTTCTACTCTCCTCTCTTCTCTTCACTCATAGCCACCTCTCCTTCCCCCTTCATTGTCACCCCTCACTCGTAACCCCACCCGACCCTACACATTCCAACTCCACCTCCCCTATCCTTCCCATCCCACCCCACCCCATCCCTTACTTCCCTCATACATACCCCACCTCTACCCCCCATCTGCCTACACACATACCCAGTCGCTAATCCCACCCTTAGCCTAACAACCACCCACCCTTGCTTACTCCATTCTCGCTTCCCCCAACTCCCAACATCATCTCATCACATCACACACCACTACACCATACACCTCCATACCACACAACACATCACACCACCACGCACACACTAGGACTGACTACTTCCAAGCCCACACCTTCAAACCTACACATAACACGGCAAGCTCACCAGCCCTCTTACACAAGCACATACATATTCTCATATGCACAGGCACGCGCACCTTCGTTTTCGGATCATCACTATTTTATTATCTCCCCTTGTTTCTTTCTGTGGAAGGGCGTAGGCTCGAAACTTCAAAGACTTTCACTTCCCGAGTATTAAACTAATATATCTGTTTGTTGTCTACACCACCTGCCTTTGTGTTTTGTTTCTTGTGAACTCTCCCGGTATGTATGTATGTATGTATGTATGTATGTATGTATGTATATATATATATATATATATATATATATATTATATATATATATAAACACAATACATGTATTTTATGTGCTACTATTGGTTTCATGCCCTGAGAGCATGCCAAACAGTGGTTTTAACACGCCTGGTATCCTAGTGCAATCATCAGACACCAAACGTGTTAAAAAATAACTCTTTGGCATACTCAGAGCGCGAATGATTAATAGTAGCACATAATACATATATTGTGTTTATGGAGTGATTTTTTGTTCATCTTACCACAATAGTATACTATATATATATAGGTTTCAATAAGGTATACAATGCCACTTCCTAAAATCAGAGCCAATTCTCCAGAAACCTGTATAAAATTCACAATAAAGATATACACTAGCAATTCAATGAACATATGAGAAATAGGCTTAGCCTTGAGTTGAATACATCAGGAAGTAAAGTATATTCCAATACCAATTAATTTCATCGAACTGTATGTTTGTCATGCAAAGCGTGAAATTAACAGGTATTGAAATATACATTACTTATTAATGTTTTCAACGCAAAGGTAAACCTATTTCTAATACGTTCATTGCATATCTCGCATGTATCTTTATCGTAAGTTTTATATCGGTTTTCGGAGCATTGGCTCGGATTTGAGCAAGTGGTATTATATACCATATTTAATCTTAATTTACCTTATATTGTGCCTGTAAATGTATGAACTTGCTAGCCAACTTATTGCTACAAATAATAGTAATAATACTTCTTTATTTAAATTTTTCTTGTTCACGATAGTTTTCTTTTAAACGGGAGGTTTAAAATAAGTAACGCACACGAGCTAATGTAGTGAATATTTTAGAAATAGATGTTAAAATGTTATATTCAACTGAAGATCACAGAATATGCTTGTCATGCAAAGTGTGAAATCAATTTGCATTGTAATATACACTAATGACTGATGTATTCAACGCAAAGGTAAACCTATTTCTCTTATGCTCATTGCTCATATGTATCTTTATCGTGTGTTTTATTGGAGCATTGGCTCTGATTTTAGCAAGTGGTATTATATGCCCTATTGAATCTTAATTTACTTTATATTGTGCCTGTAACGGTCTGAACGTGCTAGCCACATTACTATTATTATTATTATTATTATTATTATTATTATTATTATTATTATTATATTATTATTATTATTAATTATTATTATTATTATTATATTATTATATATTATTATTATTATTATTACCTTCATCATCATCATCAGCAGCAGCATTATTATTATTATTATTATTATTATTATTATTATTATTATTATTATTATATGTTCAATTTTTGTTTTACATTTGTACAAGTTGGCTCCAAGTCTCACCTAGAGACCTCAAGAGAAAAACAAGTTGGAAGTTCATGTTAGTGTTATGCCTAGGGTGCTATATATTTGGTTTTCTACATAGTGTTGCACTAGAGAATGTTTAAGAAACCATAAGAAAATTATCTGATTTAAAACTTCATATTACATAGAAAGTATTTTGCGTAGGATATGAGCAGTTCCCACGAGCAATATCTTTTGAATTTCTGCGATTTTGGGGTTTCCTGGTACTTCTTTATATATACATATACATTTAAAACCGAACTGTTGTACCTGATGCTAGTGGAATGAAATACGTGGGAAGACTGTGCGTGAGAATGCTTGTGTGTATATATATATATATATATATATATATATATATATTATATATATATATATATACTCATTTACGTGTGTGTGTGTGTGTGTGTGTATTTATGTATATTCATATCTGGTGTAGGGTCTGGATCTTTTAGATTGAGTGAAAGCAATTTGTTTTATAAATCTTTCTGTGCAAAGAGAATTTGAATGTAATAGCAGCTGGCTGAAATGAAGAAGCATTTAGATTATTAAGTTTCTGCATTAAATACACCTGCTAACTAATAATTGAATGGCGTTGTCAGAAAATATAAACGTATATTACAAACGCAACTGAAAGCCACTTACAATTACAGTTTATGTCTAAAGAATACCTGTTGAAATACTCTTTCCTAACGTATGAAATGTTTATTCTCTATTGATTCTATCCTCTGGTAACAATGTTTTTAAGCAAAAACACTTCATAGACTGTATACTAACTCGGTGATTATCTCAAAACATTTTTATTCTCATAAAAGGATGGATAAAGCTTTACTCTGTAACTCCATGTATATATCCGGATATGAAAATGCATGTGTGGAACATGCGGCACCATTATATACTATATATGTTTAATGCGACACCATTATATATATGCACACACACACTCACACATACACACACATACACAGAGACGCACGCACAGACACGAACAGGCACTCCCTTCCTCACTCTGTCTCTCTCACTCTCTCTCTCTCTCTCTCTTTCTCTCTCTCAATACACGCACATATACACATAAACGTATGTACATACAGCTTCTTCAGTGTATACTTAAGTTTGAGAAGGATCTCAAAGCATCAAAGGTTTCGGTGTCATTAGAGCGTTGACGACAACCAATCGAATCAACATCAACATTCCATTTTGCTAAGTTTCATACAAACATACAAACATTCATATATAATATATACAGGCGAAAGTGTGTTAAGGAGCTTGCTCCTCAACCATATCGTCCTGAATTCAGTCCCTTTGCGTGGCACATTGGGCACGTATGTTCTACTAGACCCTCCGACCGACCAAAGCCCTGTGAATGGATTTGGCAGAGGGAAACTGAAAGAAGCCTGTGGTGCACATATATATATATATATATATTGTTTTTAAATGTGAGCTACATGTTTCATGCATCTGTTAGTGTAATAATTGGCCGAGCCTGTAAGCGTACTGTATAGTATCGAGTTGTCTTTGCGAGATTCAATACAACATCGCTGTTCTCTAACAAAGACTCGTCTTTTTAAAGGAACAAAACTTAAAACTTGTTCCTGTGCATAATATGAGTGTGTATTTGTATCTGTGCCTGTGTATGTGTGTAGATACGTGTGTAAGAGATTTCACATACAGACACACACACACTGTTACTCGACTGTTTAGCTTCAGAATCACTTTTACCTCATATCATATTCTTAAAACATAAGAGGTGGTATCAAAACCTTCCTGGACTAGTTCTGTCGCGCGCCAACGGATGGCAACTCAGTGTTGCGTGCAAAGTGAGGGCTAGCAATGACATTCTTGAAGTAATGTTCCTCGTGACATTGCTGTTTTTACTTCGCAAATTGTGAAATTTGTGTTTTTGTGAGCAAGTGTATGCTGTAGTCTGCGATTTTTCTCGTGAATAGTAAGGTGGAAGAAATAGCCAAAGTGACATTTTGCTTTAAACTTGGGAAGTCTGCTACACTGAGATTGAGTATATGTCGGTAAGCTTACGACGATGAGGTAATGGGTAGTGCGCAATGTTCCGAGTGTCACAGGCTCTTCAATAACTGAAAAATATCCCGGGAAGCCGATGAGCGATCTGGAAGACCTGCCACGAGCATCACTCTCGGAAATATGGAGAAAATTCATCAGCATGAGGATCGTCGGAGGACAATCAACGACAATGCTGATGTTGTTGCCCTGTCGCGTGGGTCCGTACAGGCAATTCTAATGTCTGAATTTGTCCTCGCCTGCTGAGCATTAAGCAATCCCGTCGAAATCTGTCAATATCTCCGTCAACGTGCCACTTCATGTAGAGGATCATCACCAGTGACAAGAGGCGGATTTATCACCATGCCCGAAGGCACGACAGTGACACACCTCAATCAAGAGCGTAGTCATCGATTTTTACGACATTCACTGTATTGTGCATCGAGAATTCTTCCCCCAAGGCCAGACCGTCAATCGAGATGTCTACTGTGACGGTTTGAAGTCTTTGATGGCCTGCGAAAGGGACCGGATCTGTGGAGTACAAAATATTGGATTCTTCACGGTGACAATGCACTCTGTCACTAAGCTCTCCTCACTTGTGAGAGCTTCCCGCGAAAAATCATGTTATCGCTTTCCGTATCTACCCTATTGGCCAGATTTAGAACCTGCAGATTCCATCTCTTCTCCAAGAGGAAAATGCAGCTCACAGGTACCCATTTTAACACAGTTGTCAAGATCAAGAGCGAATCCTAGTGGGTCTTCGACTCGCTTACGGAAAATGACTTCCAGGCCGGATTCTAAATGTGGGAGGAATGCTGGGCCGCTATATTGCTACAAAAGGAGACTATTTCAAACGAGTTAATGCTAAAACTTATGTAAATAAGTTATTGTTTATTAAAAATAATTAGACGGGGAACTTCTTGATACCACTATTGTAATGAATAATAATGTAATGAATAACATCAAATGATATATAATGGTATAGAATGATATATAATATACGATGGGACGATTTTATACTTTGGTTCGCCGGGTCAAAATGAGCTGAACGTAAACATCAGTCACTTCAACAATGGGTATTTTCGTTTCTGAAACTGATTTGAGATCAATCAGTCTAGAGTAAATTTTAGTAAGAAATATTCTTTGTTGCTCTTCCTATACAATTTGATATTCTGGAAATTTACATTTTCAAAATGAATTAATAGTATTACAACATATATCATTTGAACGATAGATATCACCGTAGCTTAGCTGTCCTAGGCTAAACAACTACGACATTCACTATGTTTCTGTTTTTGAAATCGATTTAGTTATTAATCACTAGAGACTAAAGTAAAATAATTACACGAAATTTGCACATTCCAATTGACTTACTGAATTTCTGAATGCTCGAAATAATGTTTTATTATTACAGGGTGTCATATGAATATTACTAGAAGCTAATAAATTATCGGTAGCTGATATTCTACCAGAATTCTTGCGACAACTAATGAAAGTTATTCAAATTGTTGGCATGCAGTCTTAGTGCCTTATAAAGATATGACATTTGACACTTGTAATATTAAGCAAAGACCACTTTCAATACTCTCCCTTCACAACAAATTTATTGCTTATTTTTCTCTTTACCAATATTGCAATAATAAGTATATTTCAATTCATTTCAAAATCTGAAACATAATCATTTTGGTGTTGTTGTTGATGATGATGTTGTTCCAATCCAGCACAGACACATCTGTAATTAGAAGCATTCAAGTTTTTACTATCTCGTCTTATACATGCATTGTGTACCCGGAATACAATATGAAATAAGTTTTTCGAAAAAAGTGTGTAGTTATTAGCCTCAGCAAAATTTCACTGCTATCTGTAGCAACATATGCATATGTTCATTGCGATGGAAGTCAACCTGAGGATTTTTAGATGCTTATGAAAAGCAATAACTATGTGCTGTCTTCATGAAACCGGAGAAAATGCTGTTGTCTTTTAGAAATCACAAGAATATCAATATACCATTATTCGATCTGTTTCCAATAACTACAAATCTAACTTACTCTGTAGCATATTCTAAATACAGAGATGGCATTTTAGGTAAATTAGTTCTAGATACCGCTATATATACGGGATGGTCACAAATGCAAGGCTTTTGTTCATATCTCCACTGAAACTGAATTGACTTAGAGTTAAACAACAAAAACTGTTGATTCAAAATTCTTGACAGGTGTCTAAATAAGACTTTGTTTATCGAAAATTTAGCAAGTAATGGAGACGATGATATATCTGTAATTAACTCCACCGAAGGAGTTGTTTTTTCAGGCCATCTCTTATTGAGCGTAGATATGATCGAAAATATCCCAGCGATGCCTATCCTGTATTTTGCTTGTTTTCCTGATCAATAATATTTAATATACACCACATTTCATAAAACACTCAAAATGAAGTTTGAATGTCATCTGAGTGCACTGTCTAGGTAGTGAATTGGTGACAAATAACTAGGTACATTACTATTATTTTGTCAATATTTAGATATGATGTCTCCTGTTCTATGTAGATTGACGTTCGTCGTATATTCTATTCCAAGTTTATATTTACTTATTGAACGTAAAATTATTCTCTGACACGAAAATACGAAGTAAATTTTAGATACGAAAGAAGGCAGTTTTTCATTAATTTACTAGCATCGAAGATATTAAGATTTTTTTTTTATTCGGATATCCGACTTCGTTAAATATGAAACGCTGATGTTTACTACGTCAATAATTGAATTAATTACCTGAAAAATTCCTTCTTCATGTAGCTCCAAAACTTCGTTTGATGAAGTCATAAATGATTCTAAAATATTGGGTCATCCCATAAATAATGCGTTTCTTTTATACTTCCTTTATTTTTCAAAATTAAGATAAACAAAATTCTGCTTTAATCTAAAATATACTCTCCTAGATTTTCTACAATTTTCTTCCATGTATCTGGTAGACTTGCCCCTCTTCCAAAATCCACTTGTACGTGACGGAAAGAACTTAGCCAGTACTGTTATGATCTTGTCTCTAAAATTCATATTTTTTCCATCCAAATGCTTTTAAAGACTGTGGAATAAATGATAATCAAATGGGCCAATGTCCGGTGAGTATTGAGGGTGAGCATGGTTTCCCACTCAAATTGCTCCAGCCTTTGGAATGTCATCCTCGTTGTATGAGGCCGAGCATTAACCTGACGGAAGAACACCTTCCGTCTTGAAACCAGAGATGGTCGTTTTTCTTTATATTTTTTATCTTCCCATTCTTGGCACCACTCTCAAAGTGTATAGCTGTAAACTATTGCCTCTGTGAGCCCATTCAGGTATATTCCTAACATCTTATATATCTATCTTTAGAATGTATACAATAAATCAGACAATTCCCGACCAGTCAACATTTGCGGCTCAAGTTGTTTACACATTACTTAATGTTGGGGAATTAACAAGTCAGTCTGTCTCCATACATGAGTGAATTTCTCATCGTGTGAAAACTTGCTGTTTATTATTTGTTACTTAAACTTTTATTCCCTTCCAACGTTAATTATGTTTAATGAATGATATTGTAATCCAGTATATTTTTGTGATACATTTTTTAGTTATTCTAGAGGAATGATTAATAGAAATGTCACATAATATCGTTAGGTTTTTCATAATTTTTATAAGTACTCTTTGAGTACTTATATTCTAGTGCTTCTTATACAAAAGCAGGTAGTAATTTTACCTTATCTTTATTCTTAGTACAATATTTGAAAATTGCAGTTCGATTTTGGCTGCTACATTTCAAAGTTATAACGGAAGTGACAAAGGAGCATATTCGGCATATTTTGCTTTATGAGCTCAATAAAGATAGCAACGTAACTGAAAGTGCGAGGTATATTAATGCAGTATATGGGGATCGCACAATAAGCGTCAGTCAGTGTCAATGGTGGTTTTAGAAATTCCGAGTCGGAAACTATAGCCTAGAAGACGAGCCTCATCCTGCAAGGTCTCTAGAGCTCGACGAGAATGTCCGGCAAATCCTGGTGGAACAAAATCCCATCGAAGCTTGAATTTTGTCATTCAAATAATCATTCAAATCAGCGCTAGAAGAAAAACGACCATCTCTGGTTTCAAGACGGAACGTGTTCTTCCATTCAGAGATGAATGAAGGAAGACAAATCTAAGTATAACATAACTTGGTCTATAGTAAGGCACGCAAAACCATACAATATCATTTTCAGGAAATGCCGACTCTGCTCCGAGGAATCCCTTTCTATTCTGTGGACGAATTAAAAGATTATTAATAGAATTTCTGAACGTCACCCAACATACCTACATGCATATTAATGTACTTTCACACAATGCAGTGGGAATGAATGTAACTGTTAACATAATTTACTTTAAGATATGGATGAATTTAATTTAGCTTTAACCTCCCAACTCTTAGAAGCACTAAGTAGCTATTTAACTCGCTATATGAACGTATGCACACTAAACCACACGTGTGCTTATGCTTGCATCTTTGTGGATACTTCTATGAGCGAGTGTACTTGCGCCATGCAGCTTTGGTGAGAGTGTTTATACATCCTCATCCGTTAACGGTTATTTTAAATACATTTTCCGCTGTATTGTGTTTTCGTTTTCTACGTTCGTTTTCTACACACACATACACACCTATATGAACATATATATCTTTTGTTAAGTTAGAATTTGTCTGTTTTGCTCAGAAGTTTTCCAATTTCTTTTTTCTTGTATCAAGCAATTGACGAAACCATTTAAAAACATTTAAATTCATGGAGCCGAACAAAATCAAAAATATTTTTATTTTTCCCTTAACTCTTTACTTTTCAACAATATAATTAATTATCGTATCCTATATACTGAGATGGAAGGGTACACCCCTCCCCCACTCTCAAATACTAATTGGACACAGAATGTGTGTAGTTACCCAGCTGGAAGAGATGTCTTCCTGGGGCTATAAATGTCAGTAGCACTGTCCTGTATAGGAAGCCACACATGGTTGGCAACTATATGTTACGATATATCTACATTTATGTGTGAGTGTGTGTGTTTGTGCTTGTTCCCCCCCACCATTGCTTGAAAACGGATGTTGGTGTGCTTGCATCCCTGTAAATTAGCTGTTCAATAAGATGAGACTGATAGAATAAGTCCCAAGTTTACTGGGAATAAATCCAGGATGTCAATTTCTTCGATTAAAGGATGTTATTCCGGCATGGCCATCGTCAAATGACTGAAACAAGTAAAAGAATAAAACCACTAAACCAAGAAGGTTCTCTGAATATGTACGATATATTTTGAGGCTAAATAGTAATTCTGTTTGTGTTTGCGTCACTGAGATATTTTGCATGGATTATATATTTATAGGTTTTACACTTCTTTCTATATTCTGTAACTGTCGCAATATACTTTTCTACTATAGGCACAAGTCCTGAAATTTGTTTGTGGGGGGCGCAATCGATTAGACTAGTACTTGATTTATCAACCCCGAAAAGATGAAAGCCAAATTCAACCCCAGCAGAATTGAACTCAGAACTTAAGGACAGACGAAATACCACTAAGCATTTCGCACGGCGTACTAACGATTCTGCCAGCTTACCGCCTTTAACTGTAGCAATATAGAAACATTTCTCATGGTACCAGCACGCAATTTGCAGAAGCCTACATTTTTATATTTCTCACAGGTACTAGTAGTAGTAGTAGTAGTAGTAGTAGTAGTAGTAGTAGTAGTAATAACACACGCACACACATACATATATATATATATACATATATATATATAACGTTTCGGCTATCATATTTAACTGCATCCAGTGATGGGGTTTTGTCTCACGTGTTCTAGGTTTTGAGGGTTTTGAGGAATTTGGAATAACCTCTTAGCCTACTACTGTTCCTAATTCTACTGTTCCTAAACCAAAGTAGCACATCTGTTATGGTCGCAACTATGGGTTAACGAGCTTATAAGCGACATGAGTTAGAAACAGTTGGGTTGGTACTGAAGGACACAGTAAACCCACTGATAGTGTGTTATCAGTGCTCTTTTTTAAGACATCCCTCTAGGAGAAGGATAATACGCTTATAAAACCAAACCCGCTACTCTACAGAGCCTGATATTTTGCACTTTGATTCCCTTTTGGCTCTTGGTATTGCTAGTGAGGGTCATGACATTGCAGAGCTTTAACTATGTATATGTATATACTTAAATAATTTTAGGGTAAAAATATATTTGTATACTCGGTAAAACTCGTGCAATTATTGACTACCAGCTTTCATCATACAGTGGAAATGCTCTTACAACTGTGTATTCATCATGAATTCCATTGTATCCGTAGAGTTTGTATAACTAGAAAAACGACAGTAAGGAGACTGAATATTTTCCTGTATTAATTGTTTAGACACATTTTAAAACACGCAGTACATTTTACATTTAAGTCGTAAAATGAACCCCAGTCAAGTGATTGTTCAAATAATTCCTTCGTTGGGGTCTAACGTCATTTGTGTAAGCAGTTTACAGACAATTTAGATTCATACATATAATGAGACAAAATAAAACTATAATCAAATTACAAAATAAAGTAAAGAAATGTACAAAGATATCAAGTTGACTATAAATTACAATCGTATCTTCGTGGGAACTTCAAAGGAAGAAAGTGCTAAACAGAATAAACAATAAAGGAATAAAATTAAGCATTTAAAGGTAATAAAGTAATAAAGTAATGAAGACTGACTATTCCTGCACTTATCAACTGTTTTCGTTTGTTCCTTTGAAGGACCTAAATCACATTCTGTCTTTTGTGACAAAACAACTGGCTCAATTCTACACTCCAGTCTGCCTCTATTAAAGTTAATTTGTTACCGTCTAGTTTTTATAACCTTTGTTAAAACAATAACAGTAATAGATAATAGGTATCTTTACCGCATCTCAGTACGGGATCTTTACATTTTCATGTATATGTATATTTGCATAGATAGAGTGATAGATAGAGTAAGAGAGTGAGGTAGAAGATTGAAAGAATGAATATGAAGAACTTGCAGGATTACAGGAAGAGAAAGGAATCTGTTCTTGTGTCACACAGTCTAATGCTTCATGTGAGAATGAGCTGGTGAGTTTGGTTGTCTTCATCATAGCGACAAGTCGCTCCGTATCTTGTGTATGAATTTCTGTAGACGGAAAAAAATACAAAATAGAGATAGATTGATTTTACCTGTAACCTGAATGTGCATCCATAGTCAATATGTATTAAGTTTATTCCGCAGGTGTATTATATTAAGAGTACACTTCACTCTGGAAGAATCAGACACTGACAAGCTAATTCAATAGGCATTGAAATTTTGTATCTCATTTCAGCAAACAACCGAAAACTGATAGTCTCTCAGATCTCTCTCCCACCCACTCTCTCTCTCCACAAACGCTCACACACTCATAAATATATATATATTTATGTGTATGTATAGTCATATATATATACATATACATATATCTATCTATATACATGTATATATATATATATATATATATAATATATGTATATATTTTACTAAGCAATAAGGTTTAGCAACGAGTTGCCTTACCACATACCGAATTTAGAAATAGCAGTCAAAGGGTTATAGCTATTTCTTCTACTAAAAGGGAGATCTCAGTAAAAACAGCATTTGGAAGGCACGTGCCTTCCAAATGCTGTTTTTACTGAGATCTCCCTTTTTAGTAGAAGAAATAGCTATAACCCTTTGACTGCTATTTCTAATTCGGTATGTGGTAAGGCAACTCGTTGCTAACCCTTATTGCTTAGTATTACTTAAATTTTCCTCGAATGAGGCTTTTACATGCCGAAGACTACTTGGTGTATTGATAATTTTCCAATAATTAATTTCACCCTTCATTATTATGTATATTTATATATATAGTATATATATATATAATAGACATATATCTATCTATATACATGTATATATATATATTATATATATTATATATATATATATATTATATATATATAATATATATATATATATATATATATATATATATATATACATATATTATATATATATATATATATATATATATATATATATATATATGTATATACATGGACGTATACATAATGTGTCTTTGTGACAAGAGAATAAAAATCGACGAGTATAATCTTATTGCTTTATGAGAAAAAAGAAGTTGCATTGAAAATTGTGGTTGAACAAATACAGTGTCTATGTAATTTATTTGTACTCTGTTGCCTATGAATGAAAGGAAGCTATAATCTTAATCGCAGCTTTCCGTATTATTTAATTTTCTTTCGCAAATCCAATGATAAATTATTCAAATTTTTTTATAGTGACTTGTTAAGTGCCATTATTCTCTTTATTGTATCCTTGGTCTGAGCCAGGTTTCAGGTCGTGTCTCTAATGACTTTTTAAAATGTTTTTATTATAAATAATTTGCATAGCTTTTGTTTATATACAATTGAATATCCCCTAAATGGAGGCCTACTAGTAGAATATGGTTTTATCAGAATATGCTGACAATATTTTCTAGGCGGAAATCTGAACCAAGCAAAGTCTTATCAATTTACTAATAATATGTGTTAGGTTATCTGTTACAAATAAGAAAAGAATCATGCAGGCCATCTAACATTTGTTCACGTCACGTCAGACAAAAGTAATATAAACACTATGTTAGAATATTAATATTTAGAAATGATTATAAGACGACGAACTGGTAGACTCATTAGCACGCCGGCAAAAACGCATAGTATCATTTCATCCGTCTTTACGTTCAAAGTTCAGATTTCACCAAGGTTTGACTTTGCCGTTCATAATTATGGAATCGATAAAATAAGTACCAGATGAGAATTGTGGTCGATGCAGTCGACTTACCCCCTCCCGCGAAATGCTGGCCTTGTGCTGATATATGAAATCAATTTTCACAAAAATCAATAGAGTAAAGCTAAAAAGTGTCATGAACTAAAATTCACCTATATATATATATATATATATATAATATATATATATATAGGGAGAGTTTACAAAAAAAAAAAGCAAAAGACGAAGACAGGTGGTGTACGAAACAAACAGATGTATTAGTATAACGCGCAGTAATAGAAAAAGTCTATTACCTTTTCGAGTCTAAGCTCTTCTACAGAAAGGGACACAGAAAACAAAGAGAGAAACAAGGAGAGAAAAAATGTGTGTAGTGGCTAACGATCTATCATAGCTTCTGCTATATATATATATATATATAATATATATATATATATATACGAGAAAGAAGCAACAAGAATGGATAGGTTTTTAGTACTCATATATATATATATATATATATATATATATATGTATGTTGTGTGTGTGTGTATACATATATATATATATATATATAATATATATATATATATATATATATATATAAAGTGAGGGAGAAGAGTAACACTTAAGATTGATATAAGATATTTTTTGTTTATATTATATCTGAACATGGCAACCTACAGATGAAACACGGTGTATTCAGTGACTGACTCGACGATATTAAAATATTACTCTCCACTATGTTACTGGTTACTCTTTTTTCCATTAATCAGCATTAAAAGAGTGTGTATGTGCTTGTGTGTTTGTGTTTGGGTTTGTGTGTGTTTTTGTGCGTGTGTGTGTGTTTGTGCGCACGCGGTTATATTGAAACAATGTAAGTGAATGTACTGCAATCAGAATTTCCTAGAGTCATATTATCTTCTGTGGAGGCGCAATGGCCCAGTGGTTAGGGCAGCGGACTTGCGGTCGTAGGATCGCGGTTTCGATTCCCATTTCGGGCGTTGTGAGTGTTTATTGAGCGAAAGCACCTAAAGCTCCACGATGCCCCTGCAGGGGGTGGTAGTGATCCATGCTGCACTCTTTCGTCTCAACTTTCTCTTACTCTTTCTTCTGTTGGCCTGCTCGCTTAGCCAGCGGGCAGGCGTCATTTGAAGGCTAAAACAATGCGAAGCGCATTGTGACCAGCGATATGTAGCAACATCTGATAGCCTGGTTGATCACGGTGATCACGATAATATTATCTTTTAGAGAGATTTATCTTAATTACATTCAATAGTCAAAATCATCGTCTCTGTATATACATACACGGGTGTGTACTTGGATATATTAAAACATTTATGTAAGAGATAATTTCATGGCGATTTTCATAATATATATTTTAGTAGTAACTCATGCACTGATGTATTTGAAACTGCATCTGCCTGGCGTTTCTATAGCTACGATCCTCACCTCAACTTCTCAGATATTAATACATTCTTGCTCACACCAGTCACTGGGAATCAAGATATATTGGGATCGGTGTCTACAAATATTGATATTTCAAACATCCATAACTGCTTTATATATTGGGAAAAAGTCTTTAAAAGTTAAACAAACTGCGAGGAAATGCAAAAGAATTTCTGAATAATTGCACGCCAGTACTCTGTCGTTGTTTTGATTTGGACATTCTTTAGAAACACTCCCGTGTTTCGCATATATTTTTTTTTTTTTTGAAACTTTCTTACTCGCCTGATGCATTTAACTATGCTTCAGTCATCAGATTCTCCGTTTCCATCGATATTTTCATATGATTTCGAATATACTTTCATCTTTCATCCTTCGTAATTTATTTTCAAGTCCCTTCTTTGTTTGCTATATTTATATAATTTTGTTTTGATTCTCCTTAGATGTGAACCTTCTGACAGAAAATTTTCTTGAAATCAAATATAATACGTACACGTATGAAACGAAAGATATATCTTGATAAAATGTAAGAGACCGAAATACATTTGATTCTTTGATTTGATATTTTGTCTTTTCCCTATCACGAACATACTCTCATGGAACACATGCAAGCAATTTGATACCTTATTCATTTTATAAACCTAAGATACTTAACTTATATTTATTTTTGCTTTATTAATAGGGTTTTCATATACGTATATATCCTTCTTCTATGTATATAGGCATTTACACAGACACACAGACACCCTGTCTCTCACACACAAACACACACACAAACATACACACACACAAACATACACACACACACAACACTAACACGCAAGTCTTACAAAATATACATTTACAAAATTTACACAGGTTCACTATCAGGGCCACAAATGTATGCACGCACACAAACCAATATGTGTGTGTGTGTATTTTAATATATAACTTATATGTGCGGATATATATGTATATATATATATATATTATATATATATATATATATATATATATAATATATATATAATATATATTATATAAAAGGGCTTAGTAAAATAAATTACTTTGCCGCATACTGAACTCGTTAGAAATAGCAGCTAAAAAAACTATTTCTAACACTTAAAGAAAACCTCTCTCATATAGTGCTTGCTCATTCAACCCAAGAAAGTATGAGGGTAGAGACATTAAAAAATCAAATGCAAAGGTTATTTTAGCTGCTATTTCTAACGAGTTCAGTATGCGGCAAAGTAATTTATTTTACTAAGCCCTTTTATATAATGTAATAATTTGAATTTGCCTTAAATGGTCCCTTTGCATACTAATACTTGGTGAAATTGATTAATTAATTAATTAATTTTACCCTCAATTGTTGAAATTATAATCATCTCTCTCTCTACTTAATTGTCTTGGATTTTACCGAAAAAAGGATAGTTTTTGCTGATTTTAACCCCGCTGGTGGAAGGGGAGAACAGAAATTTTTCTCTTGCATATTTGAGTTAGCTAGCACTGTTAGTCGGGAACAGATCTTCAGAAGCGATAACAAGCCGAAAGGGTATGCTCCCATTTTCAGTGTTTTCAAACTCAAACAAGGGCATTCTGAGCTGATGAGAGAAGGGTCGAACTTGGCTTCTTTGAAACGTACGTACTCAAATAACCTTTGCATTTGATTTTTTAATGTCTCTACCCTCATACTTTCTTGGGTTGAATTGAGCAAGCACTATATGAGAGAGGTTTTCTTTAAGTGTTAGAAATAGTTTTTTTTAGCTGCTATTTCTAACGAGTTCAGTATGCGGCAAAGTAATTTATTTTACTAAGCCCTTTTATATAATGTAATAATTTGAATTTGCCTTAAATGGTCCCTTTGCATACGAATACTTGGTGAAATTGATTAATTAATTAATTAATTTTACCCTCAATTGTTGAAATTATAATTCATCTCTCTCTACTTAATTGTCTTGGATTTTACCGAAAAAAAGGATAGTGTTTGCTGATTTTAACCCACGCTGGTGGAAAGGGGAGAACAGAAATTTTTCTCTTGCATATTTGAGTTAGCTAGCACTGTTAGTTGGGAACAGATCTTCAGAAGCGATAACAAGCCGAAAGGGTATGCTCCCATTTTCAGTGTTTTCAAACTCAAACAAGGGCATTCTGAGCTGATGAGAGAAGGGTCGAACTTGGCTAATCTTGAAACGTACGTACTCAAATAACCTTTGCATTTGATTTTTTATGTCTCTACCCTCATACTTTCTGGGTTGAATTGAGCAAGCACTATATGAGAGAGGTTTTCTTTAAGTGTTAGAAATAGTTTTTTTTAGCTGCTATTTCTAACGAGTTCAGTATGCGGCAAAGTAATTTATTTTACTAAGCCCTTTTATATAATTAATAATTTGAATTTGCCTTAAATGGTCCCTTTGCATACTGAATACTTGGTGAAATTGATTAATTAATTAATTAATTTTACCCTCAATTGTTGAAATTATAATTCATCTCTCTCTACTTAATTGTCTTGGATTTTACCGAAAAAAAGGATAGTGTTTGCTGATTTTAACCCACGCTGGTGGAAAGGGGAGAACAGAAATTTTTCTCTTGCATATTTGAGTTAGCTAGCACTGTTAGTTGGGAACAGATCTTCAGAAGCGATAACAAGCCGAAAGGTTATGCTCCCATTTTCAGTGTTTTCAAACTCAAACAAGGGCATTCTGAGCTGATGAGAGAAGGGTCGAACTTGGCTAATCTTGAAACGTACGTACTCAAATAACCTTTGCATTTGATTTTTTAATGTCTCTACCCCCATACTTTCTTGGGTTGAATTGAGCAAGCACTATATGAGAGAGGTTTTCTTTAAGGTTAGAAAATAGTTTTTTTTAGCTGCTATTTCTAACGAGTTCAGTATGCGGCAAAGTAATTTATTTTACTAAGCCCTTTTATATAATGTAATAATTTGAATTTGCCTTAAATGGTCCCTTTGCATACTGAATACTTGGTGAAATTGATTAATTAATTAATTAATTTTACCCTCAATTGTTGAAATTATAATTCATCTCTCTCTACTTAATTGTCTTGGATTTTACCGAAAAAAAAAAGGATAGTGTTTGCTGATTTTAACCCACGCTGGTGGAAAGGGGAGAACAGAAATTTTTCTCTTGCATATTTGATTAGCTAGCACTGTTAGTTGGGAACAGATCTTCAGAAGCGATAACAAGCCGAAAGGGTATGCTCCCATTTTCAGTGTTTTCAAACTCAAACAAGGGCATTCTGAGCTGATGAGAGAAGGGTCGAACTTGGCTAATCTTGAAACGTACGTACTCAAATAACCTTTGCATTTGATTTTTTAATGTCTCTACCCTCATACTTTCTGGGTTGAATTGAGCAAGCACTATATGAGAGAGGTTTTCTTTAAGTGTTAGAAATAGTTTTTTTTAGCTGCTATTTCTAACGAGTTCAGTATGCGGCAAAGTAATTTATTTTACTAAGCCCTTTTATATAATGTAATAATTTGATTTGCCTTAAATGGTCCCTTTGCATACTGATACTTGGTGAAATTGATTAATTAATTAATTAATTTTACCCTCAATTGTTTGAATTAATAATTCATCTCTCTCTACTTAATTGTCTTGGATTTTACCGAAAAAAAGGATAGTGTTTGCTGATTTTAACCCACGCTGGTGGAAGGGGAGAACAGAAATTTTTCTCTTGCATATTTGAGTTAGCTAGCACTGTTAGTTGGAACATCTTCAGAAGCGATAACAGCCGAAGGGTATGCTCCCATTTTCAGTGTTTTCAAACTCAACAAGGGCATTCTGAGCTGATGAGAGAAGGGTCGAACTTGGCTAATCTTGAAACGTACGTACTCAAATAACCTTTGCATTTGATTTTTTAATGTCTCTACCCTCAACTTTCTTGGGTTGAATGAGCAAGCACTATATGAGAGAGGTTTTCTTAAGTGTTGAAATAGTTTTTTTACTGCTATTTCTAACGAGTTCAGTATGCGGCAAAGTAATTTATTTTACTAAGCCCTTTTATATAATGTAATAATTTGAATTTGCCTTAAATGGTCCCTTTGCATACTGAATACTTGGTGAAATTGATTATTAATTAATTAATTTTACCCTCAATTGTTGAAATATATATATATATATATATGTATGTATGTATATTTGTTTGTATGTATATATGTATGTGTGTACGACGGGCTTCTTTCAGATTTCGTCTACCAAGTCCAACAAGAAGACTGGTCGTCCCAAGGCTATAGTAGAGGGCACCTGCCCAAGGTTCCACGCAGTGGAATTGAACCCGATACCACATGGATGGGAAGTAAACTTCTTACCACACAGCCACAACTGCGCCGATATATATATGACTGATAACGAAGATGAGAGTGGAGATTTATTCACATCCAAAACATTTTATTAAAATCTTTTCTACAATATATTCAACACTGACCTACATATTGTTTCGACTGCAGAGACTGCACATTGCTCTGTAGGCAGTTATGTATCCTAGTCGCTCAAATTCATGTGTGTGTGTCCCCCAAAGTGCTGTGAAAGGACATATTGGCATACTGAATAGGCTTGCTATAGCATGAATGAAATCAACGATTTAGGCCGTTTCAGCTCAATCATTATGAACAAACTGTACACAGACTGACTCAACCAGTTCCTCTATGATCATTCTGAGTTCATAGATGTAGAGGCCGATGAACTGATAGATAGAAAGTAAGAATTGTGAAAATGTGCGGACTGTTGGGCGAATTGTTGATAAAGAAAGTTGTATTGCTTGAGGTAAGGATAGAGCGTAAACACCTTGCGACAGTATGACTTTATGAAAGGAAAGTATTCGACTCTATTCCCCAATCATGTCTGCGGAATTACATTTGGCAAAAATACCTGATATGTTTGCTTGTGCCTTTGATCAGAAGTTCAAAAACCCTTGTGCACCAATATTCACACTTGTAACTCTGTTTATTTTGGCATTAAATCCATTATCATTTCTACTACGAATACTCAATGGTCACTTGCTAAGGTCTGCAACAGCTAGAGAGACCAATGTAACCCAAACTTCAATTGTGGATAACATGAAGATCTTAACCAAAACTATTTCCCATGCCAAGAAACAGCCGAAGTTACTGGCAACATTTTCAGTTGAGACAAGAAAGGAATTTGGCAAAGAGAAGTGTTTGTATTCGATTGTAGTGCGTGGAAAATCAGTCACACGACCACAAACCCAAAGCCTTTACATCGCTGGTTTCTTGTTATCTTCTGCCCCCCCCCCAAAAAAAACCGCGCTACTTCAAATAATAAAGCATTGTTAAAAGCATATCATTCGAATGAAAATATTTTGATACGGGAATATTACACCAGACTAAGACAATATGGCAGTCGGAACATTCGTCTAAGATAAAGAGAGTAAATTGCGATACATTTGCAGCAAGAGTGTTGAGACAAACGATTTAGATACGCAACTGATCGATAGAGGATGTTCACTCTGTAAACATTAATATCCAGAAGGTCCTCATATTAACTGAAAACTTCCAAAGCAACAGTGATATCAACAGGTACTACCTACAATGAAATGAAGAAGTTCCAGGCTTAAGTTCAGTGTAAACAGCGTTGTGTAGTCTCTCTGAATAAACAAAAGCATCAAAAATATCATTCATTTATGACCTACCAATTCAATGCCTCATTGTCTCCAGAATATACAAAGCCATCCGAAAACGAGAATGTCCTGGAATAAATATAGAGACGTCATATTTCATTGAATAAACTCACGCATCTGTATATATAAACATCAACAGAAGGAATATTGGTGGAACGTTCCTCTAAAATCTTCAACCAGGTGAACATATAACACCTCGCATATCGTTGTACAGGTATGAAAAGTGTCTGACATCACGGATATCAGCTGGCTGTCCGATATTAATGTCGTTTCGATAATCAGAAAGAGATTGGATAATTATGGAGAACTGCTTCGACAACTTTAGCCACTATACCCAGATTATAACTCCACATCACTAAGAATAATAAATATCTTAGTGACAATCAGTAAAACTAGGATTCTCACAAATATTAAACAGCTAACATGCACATTACAAATATTGTAACCGGAATAGTAAACAAATCAAGAGAAATCTGTCAAGCTTAGCATGTGAAATTGTTTTTCTCTACATTCCAGCGATGGAGCTTTGTGTCATTGTTAGAGACCAGCTCCTTCCCTGCTGGAGATCCAAAGTAGTAAAAACTAGAAGTGTAGATCTATCTATCTATCTCTCCATATATATATACATAAGTGCGTGTGCGTGTGTGTACGCGCGTATTTGTGTATGTATGTACATGCATATGTGCATGTGTGTGGTGGTGTGTAAATGTATACACACATACACACATACACACACACACACACACACACATATATATATATATATATATATATATATTATATATATATATATATATATAATATATATATAACGGGAAGTTTTACGAAAATAAACAAAAGACGAAGGCAGGTGGAGTACAAACAAACAATGTATTAGTATGGCGCTCAGGAATAGAAATAAAATCTTTTACGTTTCGAGCCTACGCTCTTCGACAGAAAGATACACAGAAAAGAAACAAGGAGAGAAACAAGGAGAGTAAAAAAATGCGTGTAGGGGCTAACGATCCAACATGGATATTGTGGGATGTATAAGTAAACAAAAAAATCTTGTTTGAGTCTATGGTAGAAATGAGATTAATTGAAATATAAACGACAATATAAGCACATGCTTTGTCATGGAAATTGCTTCTTTGTTTTTGTTCTGAGATGACATAAAATTTCTTAAATCATCATAATAGATTTAATATTGACATAGACCTGTGGTGAAAATTCATTGCTATAAATTCTGAGTACTTCATTTGCTTACTTTTGTCATATGGTTTCATTATCATTAGCTGATATTACTATTTCATGTTTAGAATCGTTTAGCAATTTCTCTCTATAGGAATCAATCTATCCACTGGAATCTTTTTTGTTTATATACGGTTTATGATTTCCCTATGCTGCTTCTGTATAGTAGAATGAATTAAATGTATAATGAAAGTTTTCATTCAACAAAAGCGATTATACATTTACATGAAACCGTACATATCATTAACGCAATTATAATGCAATATCTTTGATATGAACAATAAGATATATCAAGTACATAGCCAATTATCAATGTGACAACAGATATGTCATTCAATGAACATTTTGGTGTGGCAGAAGAACGAGCATACAATCTCTTCACTATTTGTGCTTAGATGTCAATTTCCCAAAAAAAATTTGTAACCTACAGCTGTATATTGTCATTTTCTTTCTTTTTTCTTTTTTCTTTTACTTGTTTCCGTAATTTGACTGCGGCCATGCTGCAGCACCATCTTTAGTCGAGTAAATCGATCCCAGAACTTATTCTTGGTAAGCCTAGTACTGATTCTATCGGTTTCTATTAAATAAATACTATTATTAACTTTGTTCATATGAAAAAAGATTAAGAAATGTTATCTTGATATTCTACACTTCGGGATTGGGCAAAGATTGAGCATTTTACAGATATGCTAAATAGCCTCGTTCGAATTCTAAACCGGTATAAGAACAAGATATAACCTTTCATCAGGCGGTGCTACAGCATGGCCACAGTCAAATGACTGAAAGAAGTAAAAGAAAAATAAAAGAAAAAAGATAAATGTTGAAGGAATTTTCGAAGGTAATATATTTAAAACAGAATTATGACGATGCTCTTAATGTTGCAGAATAAGCACATGGAAATATGATATTCCTGTACCGAGACAATCGTTTCTGTTATGAGGGACACTGCGCATTGGACTGAATTATTCAGTGCGTATATTTCCAGGCAGTGCGCTTTAGTTTTGAAGGAGATACAGATTCACCAGTTACCAAACGAAGGCTCCTACATTTAAATATTCATGCAAACCAATGGAAAAAGTTTAAGGTTAAGCGAATTTAAATCTTATTTCGTATCTTACTTGGATCTTATGCTAAGTTATTCTTCCATAGCTGGTCCAATTAAAGGAGAGGAAACCACGCGGTGTCGATCATATCTATACATATACATACATACGTTCATACATACATAAACACATACATACATGCATACGCACGTAAAACTCACGCAAGCAAAAACATATATTTAAAGATATATGTAGATGTGTAGGTATATGTGTGTCTGGCTGTCTGAATGTCTGTCTCTGTCTGTTTGTCTGTATTTTCTACAAAATATGTCTCCACAGATAACAATATTTGTAAATATTGTTATCTTTTGGCTGCTATTTCTAAAATTTTCGGTATGTGGTCAAGCAACTTGTTGCTAAACCCTTATTGTTATAATTATATATATAAAAACCTTTTTGTATAAGTTTTTACCGAATATGGTACTTTTCCATACCGAAAAACTACTAGGTGTAATTTGTGAATTTTATTAAATTAATCATATTGAAACACAAAGAGAAAACACAACAACCCGAGGACGTGGAACAAATATAGTATTATTGGGCGCCCAGGAAGGAAGGGAAGAAGGAGGGGTTTACGTTTCGAGCGGAGCTCTTCGTCAGAAACATAGGAAAAGGAAAGATCCAGAGAAGGGAAGATGGAGGAAAAAAACCGCCAACGGTACACACGCGGTCACATTTTGAATATATATATATATATATTTCAGTACGCACATGTATGATTGCCTGTCTGTATTTCTGGACATATATTTGCGTGTGTATTTCTAGTTGTCTTACGCATGTCGTTTGATTGATAGCTAGTTAACAGTTAACTTTAGCTATCGCATAGAATTATTTGGTAGTCTTTCAATTTATAAAGACGATTAGTTGTAGCATGGAAATTACAACTTAATTTTTAAGTTAGTCTTAACTATCGAACGATATTACTTTTAGATGTAGCAATTATAAATATTGCTATATTAATTAGTAAGTGGTATAGGCTATACTACGCATTATATATATATATATATCTATATATATATATATATATGTGTGTGTGTATATATATATATATATATATATATATATATATATATAATAAAAATATTAGGGATTATAACTCCAAACTTACAGGGAAAATTCACTTTAGTTTTAAATCAAATTTCACAATATAAATATATAATATATATGAATTAGAGAAAAACCGCTATTATGCAATTCAAACAATGATAAACATAAACCAAATCATATTATATCTAGTATATATTGTTTATTCGTTTTTGTACTTTTTTCTGATCTAGTTATATGTTTTAAAATATATTTCATTTTTTATTTATGATTTGGTTTATGTCTATCATTGCTTGAATTGCATAATAGTGATTGTTCTCTAATTTATATATGTGTGTGTGTGTGTGTGTGTATTTGAAAGAGGAGGGAAAGAATTTGTTTAATGGTATTGCTAATCAATTTAAATTTTTAATTACATAATTTTGCAGGATGGATTGTAGATCTAGTAAGTTCTTGTTTAACTTCGGTGGGGAGATTTTTTTAAAGATTCCTTGTTGATTTTCTGGAGAACTTCCTTGAATTTACCGGTGGCGATTGTCAATCTGAACTCAGGTTGTGTAGTGCTATATATAAGTGATTTGGTTGTCTGGGGTGAGGTTGGGTTTTGTTAATACGAGTGGGAGTAACGGAGTATTGATGAACAAAAGCTGAATAGTAAAATCAAGATAATAGATTGAGAGGGGAGTTGAGAGGTGGTAGAATGGTTAAGGAGTATTTTATGAAGGTCTTGTGAAAGTGTCCTGCAGCTGGTTCTATTTCTTAACATATAAACACACAAAACGTATACATACATACATACAAACACACATGTAAATATATATATATATATTATATATATATATATACATATATATACGTATATATACATATGCACACATACATATATATAAATACATACACACATATATATATATATACGTATATATACATATGCACACATACATATATATATATATATATATACATATATATATATACATATATATATATATACATATATATATATATATATAGATATATATATATATATATATATATATATAACATATATATATTATATATATATATATATATATATATATATATATATATATAAGTTAATCCAAACAAGAAAACACAGAAAAAAAGAGAAAAAAACAGCAACGCGAGGACGTGGAACATTAAAGTATTATTGACAATTAAGGTATTATATACCTACATACACATGCATACATACCTATCTACACTAGTCAAGTATTTAAGTTTACATATACATTGGGAGGAGGGCGAATAGTAAAGTGACACTGCACCTCCGAGGTTTGTTCTTCTCTTCAACAATCGAATGATTGAAAATGTGGGTGTCATCGACTTCTATTTGGATATGTGCAACTTTTTAAATCAAAAAGAGAATCGTGTTATTGGAGGTGGGGTTTGGAATATCATGTTTTTTTTTGTGCAGTAGTCTTTGTACTTTCTAATAAAGAATTCTTCTTTATGTTTCCGAAAATGTTGGGTGTCAGGGATAGAAGCCACGAAGACCTGCAAAGATTTCATTCCATCGTAAGCACGTTTCAGGATATACTTATCATTAAAGAAGGGGGGAAATCTAAAAAGACCTATTTTGCAAACCAACAGGCACCCACCAATACTTAAATTTCCGATCAGCAACATTCTCTTTCATATGGCAAGAAGTATCTGCACCATAATAACACATCCACACTACAGAAAAAGGAGATTATATGAACTAAGATGGTATCTTAAAAGAGAAGAATATTCGGTGAACCTCATCAATACGGCTATCTCCATGGCCTAGAGCATTCCAGTGACAACACTGGGAAAAAACCCAACAAAATAGAAAAGAAAAACAGTTATCCTTTCGTCGTTGCCCATAAACCAAGGAATTTCAGCAGTGCGAGAGCCGCTAAAAAATATCTCCCAATTATCCAGCAAACCTCCAAATGAATGCACTCATAAAAGACTGACAAATAATATGTAGCTGACGATAAGCACCTAACCTAAAAAAAAAAAGAATACTCACCGATGCGTAATTTACGTTGAAAATTGAAACAATAAAAATTAATGTCATAAAATAAGTACCGGATATAAAGATACAATATAAGGATAAACGAAGGAATTCATAACAAAAGCTAATTAAAAATAATTTAAAAATTTAAATACGATAAAGATACCATTGGAAATGGTCTTACAATATATTTGTAAGATATATTATTACAGGCACAGATATGTATAGAATCATAACTGTTTTCAAGGGGTTATTTACTATACTTAAGGGAGGCATAGGATCTAGTAATCCATTGTATATATACTCATTATGACTGATAGGAAAGAAAGTCTTAGGACCGATAGGAAAATAGCGTAATCTGAGTATAGGAGAAATTCAGATTAAAGAGGTAGGTGTTATAAGAGAAAAATATTACATAAAAATTCCATACAAAACAGGGTATGTTATGAAGAATATGACACCCTAGAAAAGTTTTGTTACCAAACTATAGTATAATAAGTATATTATTGGCTTCTAAAATATTTGAATGTACGGGTGATTCTATGCACACAAGATACCCTAAGACAAGGAACGTAATCTCCTGATTATATCCTGCTTTAGAAACAGCAGAGTTATGGTAGTGGAAGTATGAATCAATTATACCCCATTAGCTGATAATTATGTAATTCGTCTCGAAATTCCTTATATTACCAATTTTAATATATTAGGGTGATGGTTAGCGGATTTGCTCACATACCTAGTAACTTTCTAGAAATGAGGTATCAGCTGGAGTTTATAAAAGTAGTTTATAAAAGTACCCCAATCTTATGGCTTAGATTGTTTGCCTTCTTCTGTTATTGAGTCCTTGAATAAGTTTTATAGTTTTAATATTTTAGTAAATAAATTTTGCTAAGTTAAGATGCACCCCGCCCATATTCCTAATTCCCACACTTAGATCTCTATGTGACCTCCTTTTTCCATTTTGATACCAATTTTAGTTGATAATGGTAATATCTTAAGCCACCCCTGCTCCTCCTCTTTCTGTGTATCACCTCACCTTTATATCATTATCTTACTAGCATTTTCTGAGACATATCCTTTTATGTAGATTTGGCTGCTATGTTGGTCATATTGAAACAGGGTAGGGAAGAGGATCTGAAATTAATTAATTTATCAATAACAAGAACTTAACTGTTAATTCCTAATTGTTTTGATGCTAAGGGGGTGTGGACTGCTCAAGTCTACTGAACGTGATAAGGATAAAAATGAATGTAGCTATATCACCATTCCTCTTTATTGAACCCCATTATTTTCTTCTTCCTCTCTAAATCATAGTAGGCCTTGGGTATTTTTCCCTAAATGAAAAACAAATGTATTCTAATCTCTATTGCTGGTGAAAAATTTGCTAACAAAATTATAATCGAGTATTCTGTACGTTGGAAATCTATGTGGTCATAGGCATAAATGGTAATGTTTAAATTGGATCGATTAAGAGGAGCGTCTTGAAACGGCCGTAATGCATTAATACCTGGACATCCTTATTACTGATTTGCTTTCTATTCATCTCTTTTCGAACTGTGCGAACGATACTGCACAGACTTAGTGTCTCGACTTAAGTAAGCTATAGAAAATAATTTCCCGAGAAATTCAAGATACTATTCAATTATTAACTCACACCGAATTAGGATAGATTTTTCTAACACAAATAATCTTTCACAAATCAGCTCTTTGCATAATAATAAGTTGTTAAATACAAATCCACTTACTGAAATACTAACATTAATTTTGTTTATACTAACCATTCATGAAATAATAGTAACAGCGGGGTTATTGGTTCTGAAGTCAAGTCCAATCACATTCGTTTTCTTAGCAGTAATTCTAAGACTAAAACTCTATTTAACAATTTAAAATTACTTCCGGTTCTGACATCATTTTTATATGGGTAGTTCTTCATCTCAGTTGCCCAAAGGAATATCCAATCGTTATTCTACATTTAGGCATATCAATAAACGTAACACTACAGGGTTTAGTAAATTAATCTGGTATCTAAACGATCATAAAAAACAATTTAATTTGGAATGGAATATTCTCTCCATTTCCTTACCGTACGAGAATGGTAAACATTTCTGCTCGCTTTGTAATAGCGAAATCCCCTTGTAAACACGTTTATAGAAAGTTTTTTTATCGTCGCAAACATTGGCAGAAACATACCTTTAGATCCTATATGTCATTTATACCATTCTTTATAATTTGACCTTTGATTATCTTCTTACATTTCTCTTCCACTAAATATATCTAATTCCACACTTTTAAGTTTATTATAATTTATCCATCGCTCTATATTTCTCCACTATTAGTTTTCTGCTAATTACTTTCCTTCTCCTCCTACTCTTTCTGTATGCTACCTTTGACGTTACATATACTAACGTGGATTTTAAAACTTAATAGCGTCCCCTTCATTTTACACAGTTATCACATTCTGTTAGAATGTTTTATTGGTGTGTTTTGTTTCTTTCGTTCCCCAGTCAGAAGATTGCATTGTTTACCCCATTTTATTCCTTCTGGAATAATACCAATGTTGTCTTCGAAACATATGTAGGAAGTAAAAGAATTTGTATAACTCCTACGTTTAACTCCATTTATTTATTTATCTATATTATACAAAATAATTCACCTTAACCCGGAGTTTCTACCTTTATTAATAGGTTGTTACATCCTTGTTACTTGTGTGAATATTTGCTACCCTGGTAACTGTTTTTTTCCGTGTTATTTGTAAACGCTGAAAACAGTCACACACACACACTCATATATATATATATATATATATATATATACGTGTGAGTGTGTGTGTGTGTGTGCTTTTATCGTTAGGTTAACTCTAATAGAGCATAATTATGTTCAAAGCCGTAACAAATGTGCCTTTTCTTCAAACATTATATTTCGAGCCCTATTAATCGAGAATCGCTTCCTTTTCAAACTGAAGAGTGTTATTTGCGGAGTAATTAGCTGTTGGCTTAGCAGGTCCAGCAACCGCATCACGGCTATTTCTTTATCTCGAAATTCATTATTTTAAATAAATAACTATATTGAAAATTTCCACCACAGAAAAGTTTTAATATCTTCTATCCTCATTAAAAATAAATTACCATTCAGTCATTTAAACATGGCATTTATTGATTTTATCTCTATTCCAGTTTACTTAGAGACATTCTCATGTTGTTGGTGTATACTTCTGACATTGATAGGACTAAATAGTAGTATTTGTAAAGCAATATAATTCTCCATATCACGTTACACTGTTTACCATGGGAATAAGAAGCATTATTTGAATGTGTAATTAAAACATAAATATGAAAAAAAGGGGTAGATATGGGCTGCCATCTAAAGCAAAGTATATTGCTGTTTAGTATATCGTGCGAAGTCCAACCAGAAACACCCTTGGTCAATGGTGTTCAATTGTTTTGGTGGGAATCTGGTGCCACATGTCTAATGTATTTTCTTTTTTAATGGATTAGGATGTATAGTGAGATTTTGTTGCGAATGGTGGCAGGTCGTATGACTCCATGTATATAAATTATTTGCTCGCAGGTTCTTTAATTTAATATATATGTCTAAACGGAGGAATGTTGGATTTAATATATTTGTTTATTCTCCTTGACACAGATGTATTAGTCGTTAGTTTGAATTTTATAATACATACATATACATACATTATTTATTTGTGTATATGTACATCTCTCTCTCTCTCTCTCTCTCTCTGTATATATATATATATATATATATGTATATATATATATATATATATATATATATATATATATATATATAATATATATATATATACACATGCATATACATATGTACATACATACACATATATATATGTATGTATGTATATGTATATTTCAACTTAATGATTAATTACAAAGCACAACACAGTTGCAGGTGCTATTTCTTTGAGTTAGTTATGTTCCAATGGTAAAATGTAAGCCATTGAAGAAATGTTCTGTTTCCACATTTAAAAACATCACAGTTATATTCTAACAGCCATTCAATTTCTAAAAGAGCAAAGCATTAATCCTGCCATGTTCCTAAGATTTTGTGGATGGTGTATATTCAGTTACACACTTTCATGTACAATTTACTACACAGTCACTTGTAATAGAGTGGTATTTTATTTTGTCGACTATGAAATATGAATATGACACAAAACTCGACTCAGTTTATTAATTTTACATTTGTCCAAAGCAACTAGATATAGAACTAAGAACACACACATTGTGTTACAACTTTTCTAAATAAATTATCTCAAATAAACCCATTGAAAACATTCTATTGAAAACCCTCTACACACATAAACAAGAAAATGATACTTAAATAAGTGAATATAGAAATGCGGGAAAATGTACAATATAAACAAAAAATGCTCACAATTAATCTCCCAAATTTCCCTAAACCACATAATAACGCTCTCCCATCTACGATTGCAAGAAATACAAACGGACACAACACCGCAGAAATAACACGTACAGCTAATAAAAAAGCCGAAGAAATTCACAAGCGGAAAATGTCTCACATACACAGATGGTTATATATATATATATATATATATATATAGATATATAAATTTCAATAGGTATCATTACCATTATTAATAATAATAATAATGATAATAATGAAGTGGCTAGCAAGTTTACATCGCTGTTATAGGTAAAATGTAAATACAATTCAGTAGGGTATTAAAATACCACTTGCTATAAACAGGGCTATCACTCTAAAACCACGAATTACTCACTACTAAAATACACACGGCGAATGCAACAAGCATAATAGAAATAGGCTTATTTTGTATGAACCACGGAAGTAAGGAATGCGAATATTCCAGGATGAATTGATTTCGTTTTCTGTATGAAAAAACATTCTCGTCAGCCAGACTTAACGCTGCAACAACTATTTCTGAGATATTCGTCACATTACACCGTGTGCGTACTTATATTTGAATGCCCCTACGACATTCAAAATAAACATATCGTCAGACAGTTTAATCTAAAATTAAATAGGTATCATTACCATTTATAATAATAATAACGATAATAATAAAGTGGCTAGTACGTTTTCACCGTCATAGGTATAATATAAATAAAATCAGTAGGGTATTAGAATACCACTTTCTATAAACCGAGCAGCCGCTCTAAAACCACAAAGTACGTACTATTAAAACACACGCGGCGAATGCAACAAACATAACAGAAATAGGCTTACTTTGTATGAACTACAGAATTAAGGAATGCGTATATTCCAGGATTAATTGAGTTCACTTTCTGTATGAAAAACATACTTAAGCTCATCAGCAAGGCTTAACGCCACAACAACTATTTCTGAACACGTTTTAGAGTGACAGCTGTTTATAGCAAGTTTTATTTGAATACTGTCCTGAATTTTGTTTATATCTTATCTACAATGGCGTAAACTTGCTTGCCACTTTATTATTATCGTTATTCTTATTAATAATGGGAATGATACCTTTTTAACTTTAAATTATACTGGCTCATAATATGTTCGTTTTGAATGTCGCGGGGGCATTCAAATGTAAAAATGCACACGGTGTAATGTGGTCAATATTTCAGAAATAGTTATTGTAGCGTTAAGTCTGGTGGAGGAGTTTAAGTATGTTTCTCATACAAAAAGCAAAATCATTTGATCCTGGAATATACGAATTCCTTACTTCTGTAGTTCATACAAGTTAAGCCTATTTTTGTTTTGCTTGTTGCATTCGCTGTTGTATTTTAATAGTGAGTAATTTGTGGTTTTAGAGCGATATATATAAATATATACATACATATATATATATATATATATATATATATATATATATATATATATATATATATATATATATATTATAGTAATTTGTGTTGCAAGATTCTTGATGCGAAACAGTGTTTTGAAACAGATATTGTATTTCGGGCTTTTTTGCCGAATAAACACACAGAATGGAGTAAGGGGTGTAAGAGGACACACGGAAATGAAAAGTGTCGCTGAAGAAGTCACAGATGGGTGACGAAAAATTTTTGGACAATAGACATGAACTAAACTTTTTAAAATACAAGAGCAGTAATAAGCGAGTGAAGAACAAATATGTAATGCGTGTGTTTATTTGGCAAAAAAATGACCATCCCGAGATACAACAATATATATACATATATGTGCGTGTGTGTGTGTAGATATATATATAAATATAGATATAGATAGAGAGAGAGAGAGTGAGAGAGAGAGAGAGATATCACAATGTATATTTCACCAAAAATGTCATATTGTTTTATTGATAGAAATATGTGTATCATGGCAACAATCTCTCAAAGGTATATGTGATATACTAGAACTCTCCACAAAAATTGTTACAATTGAAATTTGTTACAATTGAACACGCACCCATCTTTTTTAAAATCGGCTAAACTTTAGAAATAGTTTTATTCAAAATAAACTGTTGTACGATTAGTTTTATTATAATTGGCTGGTATTGGCTTTTCATTACGCTTTCAGCTACGAAATATACTATCAGCTAGAAATTGTAAATCTGTTACAAATCAGGGATTATTTACCAGTGATTAACTTTATATATAAACATGGGGGAAAATGTAGCTAAAATTAAAACTGATGATAAAGTTAGAAGCCATAGTCAGTAAAAATAAAGAAATTAAAGTAATTATGAGCTAAGAATAAAAAAAATATTGGATTTATGTTTCAGTTATCATTAACTATGTAAAAATAATCGGAACAATAGCTAATTATTTCAAGGATTATATTTTGATTGAAAACCTGCATAGCTCTCATTACTTTTAACATTTTATCTATGATTAGTACGGATCCATGAATTCATTGGGATAAGTAGTTATCCAAGACACTGTAGAACAGAATAAAAGTTCTTTTGCTTGTGGTGCTACGTAGAATTCCTTCTCTTGGGGGAAATGTCTGAAATGTGCTTGGCACCTTACCAATGAAATGTGGTGATATTCATGGACTTATCGCGAGAGATATTAGATGTCCAAGCTATATAGTTGCACGCATTTTTCGCCGTTATTTTATTTTTTACTGTATCGGTTTCCCCAACGCAATCTAAAATCATTTATAAGAAATAATTGCAGCTGGAAACCTGACATGGGATGTCCATTATAGCATGTAACGCACCACTACATGGAATATCTGAAATGATGTATCACAATAACCTGAACACAGAGAGAAAACGAGTCATAATACAATTTAATGAGATAACAAAAGAGCTGATTAAACTGAATTCACGGAACGATGTTCACTGCATTTCATATAAATTTTTTTTATACTGCTTATGACTCATTCACTAACACGCTTATTTCCGAGATCAGAAGTATGTGGTAAATAACAAAGATCACAACGGCTATCAGATCGAGTGATAACTGGAGACTGGTAAAAAACGTGCACCATACTGAAAGCTGATTTCGTATCCTATGATGAAAGCTACGTTTCAATGGAAATTTTGTTGAAATGGCGGGTAAATATTTGAAGTAGTTGTACTATGTATTAAAAAAACTACTCTGAGAAAAAACGAGAAATAATCTCACTTAAGATTATTTCTTAGTTATATCACTATCTGCTGAATATCTTAGTTACCAATTAATTCATTATAAATTTAGAATATATTAGTTACCAGTTTATACAGAGGAAACCTAGATTACCTTAGTTATCTGTTTATTATTAATAAACTAAGATTATATTACATATCAGTTTAGCACATAATAAATATATGTTAGGTATATGAACACTTACCATGAAAATATAAATATACCAAATAAAAATGTTTGCTAAAAAGATAGCTTTGAACACAAGTTCTGAGATCGAATTATGTTTTCTGTTTCAGAGAGAGCTGTGAAGATGTTTTAAAAGTGGGAATTATTACAACTGTAAATAAATGTATCGAATTTCGACACAGAGTAACTAGGGTGAGGGTTTTTCTTTCTTCTATTCCAGTAGAGAAATGCTTCGTTCAGATAAATTTTAATGGATTGCTCTTGTTATAAAATTAGTTACATAAATCAACATAAGTGTTTTGGCAAGACATATATACTCAAAGCAATCACTTGGCAATTTAATGAAATTTTGAGTGCGCTTCATTGCTAAGTTGCTGAAGTTTCATACATTCTGCCCATCGTTACCTACGTGCGAACTACATCGGCTTTCAAATATCGCCGAGAGTAGTTGGGAATTTTATTTTTGCGATATTGATAAAATATGTAGTATTTCTCTGTTGTGATTGAAATGGGCCACCATATTCAACTCCAAAATTTTATTCTTGTAATTAAGTTAGAAATCTATATATCATGAGTACACTCTGTTAGGAGCGATAGGAAGACAATAAGTCTTAGGTACCTATGTAGAGGCAAATATGAAATATCTTGACTAGCATATGATTGAAAGATTTTGAGTAATAGAAGTGCGGCAAGTACTTAATACAACTTTCAGAATATACTGCAAAGCAGTATATATATATATATATATATATATATATATATATATATATATATATATATATATATATATATATATATATACTTACATATATATACAAATATACACATAGGTATATATGTATATACATATACAAGCATATGAATAGTGCCAATGTTGTTTTGGAATGTTTTTTATTGCTTTTCATGTTACATCGTGCGCTTTTTAATACGAAGTATTAATATAAATGAGTTAATTAGAATTTAGTTATTTTTTATTAGTTTCAAAATTTGTTTCTTAGATTTTCTTTGAACACATTTCCCTCCTTATTTTCTTTTCAGATTTGAACTTTCTCGTAAGTCTCGGAAACTTTTTTAATATAAAATTAATTCAATCATCATTAATTGACATACTATTTATTTGTTTTCAATGCGTCTTATTGAACAAGACCCTCTGATGTTTGGTAATATTTCAAAAGAAATTATATAGCTACAGACTGGCAAAATATATATTTTGTGTTAATAAAGTAATAAGCCGACAGGAAATTAGTAAACTATTATGGGTGTTTTATATTACACCAAGTGATTTTTTTAAAAATAATTCTGTGACACAATTATTTGTAATGGGCAATAACGAGAAGTATTGCTCTTTCAATTAACCTCCGCAACAAGAAAATATATTTGGAATTTTCCCCGTTTAGATATCAATCAGATGAAATGAGTAATCGTAAGTATGTTAGTTTTGTTATGAGATTATTCCAACATTAAACCGTTAAAAGGGTATTAAACTGCATATGAGTCTAATAAGAAGTCGATCTCACAATCTATGGTATACACTCTCAAGAAAAATTGAGAACCGTTTAATTAACGTAAAAGATAGTAAATAGCAAAAGTGTATAAACAACATATACATACACACATATATTTACATATACATACGTGTGTGTTTGCCTGTGTATGCATATATAAACATATAAACACACATACATACATATATATGTGTATATGTATATATGTATTTATATAATTTCCAGGAGTCAAGCGAATCAGGTATTTAGATAGTGAAAGCAGAATGGTCAGGCCAGTGATGGCGTGACCGCTTACAAACAATAACTACAGACAAATACGTACTTACTAATATGAATTACGTATTGTACTCCAGTTATGCATACATCCACAAATACCTAACTGAATACAAAACGATTCATTGACGTCACACATGAGTACATTCACTGCACCTATTGCATCACCGTCTGTCAACTCTAAATCCAAACGCATTGTAGGTTCCGACTTAGGTGAAGGATAAGCAAATAACAATGGATTTAGGTTCTCTACAGCTGTTTGAGATGTCTTTTTTTTATTGCTGAACAGAACATTGCATCATACAAAAAATGTTGGGTGGGCAGAATCATATGGCACTATGTGATTTTTGTTAAAAAGTTGTAAATGATTAATTCGTACCTGAAATTCACTTGAGGAAAAGGGGTTTTTTGTATGATGTAACACTTCCCTTCATCAACAAAAAACACGCCTGAAATAGTTGTGAACCACAATTCATATGAGTTTAGGCTGCCTAAACTCAGGATCTTTAGCAATCCACAGCTTTATGTGTGGATGTACCGATGTGACCCAGACTGCAAAATGTATGCAGCACACCATATTAAACGGGATACCGCCCATAAAGAACAGTAGGAGAATGGGTCGAAACGATTGTCGTACAGAATAAAGATTAATACCAATCCATCTTCTGGATACTTAATCAATTATCATTATCTCAACTAACACTGCTGAGTTTCTGAAGTCGATACAAGGAAATATACCCCAAATGCAGATGACGCCAGAAATTTCGAAATTCTCCCCCCCCCCCACACGTTTCAGTTGGATTTGTTCTGCGGTTTTTACTACTGTTTGTTGATTGTTAGACTATTGTTAGACAATATTGTTTTGTTAATTTGTTAATTTTAAAAAATTGTTTCTCTCCTTTGTGCAGAATTTGTTATCCTGTTGCCCCTGAAGGGGGAAACCTTTTCAAAGCTTCATTAATTTAAAAAAGAAAAGCCCCCCAAAATATGGATGTTGGAGAAAATTAGTTCATCAAAACTAGAAGATTCAGAAGGATATACGATAGAGGGCGTTGAGAGGCTGCAAGAACAAATAATGGAAGAAAATGAAAAAGGGGTAAAAATGGGTAACTTTGCCACAGTAGTCGACGGAAATATTTAGTCGCTTGTGGACAATTATGAATTCATTCCTAATTTGGACGCATCAGGTATAACCCGTTTGTCATACCTGTGAAGAGAGAACAAGCTGTCGGCCGATTGCAAGAAGGGTAGCGTGCCCTGGATGTTGCGAAAGCTTACAATGTCCATGTCAGCACCATCCATCGCCTCCAACAGCGATACAACACCAACAGCCCTCAGGATGTGCCCCGGTGACCGTGCCCAGGCAAGACTGCTTCATCCACCTGCAACACCTCCATGATCAGTTCAGACCGGTCAGCGTGACAGCTCGCAAAACGATTGGCATTGGACAACGACCCATCAGCGATGAACGGTACAATATCCACTGACTGCCAACAACATGCATTGCCGTTGTCCTGCTCGGGGGTCTGTCCTCACCGCCTGCCATTCACAGGCACGACTACAGTGAGATACACAGGATCGACATTAGCGGCATCAACAATGGAGATCGATAGACTTTTCTGACGAGAGCCGGTACTGCGTTTCCAGATGGCTGAGTGAGGGTGTGGAGTTGAAGGGGTGAACGCTACAGAGACGCATGTGTCATGGAGATAGATACGTGGGTGGCCAAATTATAATGGTTTGGTGTGCTATAGGCCTGAATCAGAGAATTGGGCCCCATGTGTTCCAATTTGTTGCTGCAGCGTAGTGTTACATTGACCAGATCCTAAGACATCACATTGGGATCTTCCCGCGTCAATATATCCACATGTTCCAGCAGCACATTAGTCCTTCCCACACGGCCAAGGTCACATCACCATAGACTTCTTGCGTCGGCACACCATCGGAACTATGCCGTGACCGGCTCTCAGCTCGAATTTGAACCCGATTGAACACCTGTGGTATGAAATCCAGAGACGGTGGAAGCGGGTGATCCTAAGGCCGACAACTGGAGTGGAACTGGAGACAGCTTTCCTCAGCGTGTAAACAGAGGTGACAATGGATTTTGTGAACCGCCTTATGCACTCCATGTACCAATGGTGTGTAGCCGTTTTGAACACCCAGGAAAGCCATACACGGTATTGAACATATCACGCCTTATAATCGCGATGTGCTGGATGCACCCACAACCAGAACATATGATGCACTTGTATCAAGTATCCCCAAGATATGAGATGTCTTATTGGTAGCTAAGCGCAATTTCGCAAACTAAAGGAGAAATTCGAGAAAAGTGTGTATCTTACGAACATTGAAGCCGATATCGAAACCTTGCCATAAACTTTGGTCAAAGTGCAACCAAGAAATTGACTTCATCTCATTTATCGAAATTTATCTCTGACATAATGAAATTAAAACATATTTCACAGTCACACACATCTCACGTTTCTTTGGTGGTTCAGTACATATGTGCCTTCGTATATCTATATGTAAGTCTGTATTTATGTATGTGTGTGAATTTGTGGGTAAAAATATAAATTTAAATTTAAATGTGTGTGTGCAATTGTGCGCGCGCGTGTGTGTGTGTGTGTGTGTGCGTTTTATGTGTATTTTAAGTGCAGTAATGAAAGAAATCCTTATATCGACAGATAAATAAATATAGTAGTGGTTCTATGAACGGCAGGTTATATTTTAGCAGATCTCTTACAGAGATGTTGGCATCCTTTTGTCTCGGGAGAAAATGGAGTTGCGCATAAAGTACTCCAGTCTGGTTACATTTCATGTCCTCTCCAGTTTCGTCTCCACTTTTGCGCAGGCCTGGGCTAAATGTAAGAAAATCCTGGGCATCCCAATCTTCAGGATTCCTCTCTCTACCTTGCTGACGATGTCCAAAGGAGTTCAGAGCATTACGTTTGGCACCAGCTTGGTTGCAGGAGCTGCCGGAAGAGTGTCGAGTCGAACACTAAACCGCCTACAGGGCTCTACTCCGGATTTATTTGAAGGTTGTCCCTTTCCGTAACCCTGGTAACCGGGTACTGTCAGCCGGAGCCAGCTGAGCCCGGGATTCGTGTCAAGCAGGGGCGTCACTCCCTGAAGTACTACCTATACAGAGATGTACTGTACATATAACATAATAAGAAATCGTCAGACTGAAGGATTTTAATATTACTTTAAAATAGTTAATCAGGTTCATTACAATGCCTCTTTATACTGAATGTCAGCTAAAGATTCCCAAATTAATTTGCTTCACCTTCACACCAAATGTGTGAATCTTTTCTGCTTTCTAATACAAATGATAATAAAATTGCAATGGTAAAACAGTTTGAGATTTAATGTTTGAACTGGTT
>NC_043000.1:54649838-54652338 GCF_006345805.1 Octopus sinensis
CAGATTTATTAAACGAAGCAATATCATCCATAGCGGAAGAAAATGGCATATTACAGGCTACGCATCAATTTTACTTACACAAATACAAATAAAAGAAACAACAAATCTTCACTTACGTATATAAACAAGGAGAACACAGAAGACAAAATCTAGCAGTGGTTACAACACAAACATTCACAGACGCACACAAACCAACTCACCTTAAACGCTATGATTCAAACGATAACTAGCTATTCAATGGATTATTCACGCATCTATAATTAATTAAAGAAAAATATCAGTAAGGCATAAAATCACATCCATCCATACTGACGAAATAAAAATTCCAAATACATTTCCTGATCTACTCATCCTTTGATATATTCACGAAGTCACGCATTTAGTAAGTGATTTCAAAAGAAAATCCTTCACTAACTCATGTTCGCACAGATACACATAAGCAGAATAACCAAAATTGCACAGTTAAAAAATATATATTAACAACAAAATAACAAAACTAATTTAACAATGTCAACAAGCTACATCAAGGAAACATTCATTCACGACCAAAAATAAAATTCCAGATATATTAACAATCAATCATAGGCAACTACTTATAATATTAGAAACCCATCAATAAATAAATATGTAATTAATTAATTTTACAGATAACTCCCATCGCACAACAATATTCTTTTGTCTTGAGAAAAGGTAAAATTTCCCTTGTAGATCGTTTCTACAATAGCAACAATACTTACAAGAATAATCCGATACATACCAAAACAACCTACAAAGCTGAACAAAAACTAACATATAAATTCATAACAAGGAACAAAGTAATGCATATTCTCCTCTCATCAATATGTAAATGCAAAATATTCCCCACAACATTATACATAACAAATAACACGATAAATAACAAAAGCAAGAAGTTTTCGGGCTCAAAAAGAATTTATATCCTAAAGAAGGAATATTAATAAACCACCAATGACAAGGTTAAAAGTTCTTATCGTAAGTTCAATGCGGCCTAAAGTCGAGTCTCTAGATAGATAAGCATTCCGATTTCTTATGTGTGTCTGATAGTACAGTTTGTATGGTATTATCACTACGAATTAAAGGTGATGAGCTGGTGGGATCGCTAGCATGTCGGGCAAAATGCTTAGTAGCAATTCGTTTGTCTTTACGTCCTTAGCTCAAATTCCTCCGAGATCGAATTGGTCTGTCATCCTTCAGAGTTGATAAAATAAGTAACGGTTAACTATTGATGTCGAGGTAATCAATTTATCTCCTCTCTCAAAATTGATAGGCACGCGCCAAACTTGGAAACCATTATTAGTATGAAATTACAATTAAAGAACAATTTTGAAATTCCGTATATAAAGTTATCGTAGTTTTCTAATTCAAAGATCCAAAAGTATTTTTACATGAATTTAATTTGCATTGAATTTACTTCATAGACAAACTATTGTAACTTTCAGACAATAATGATTTCAGTCATCAGAATAATAAGTACAATTTTATTTACAATGTGCATAATATAACTTTAACTCTATATTGCACTAATTAGGAAGAGAACATATGAGTAAAATCATAGCCTCTATTCTGTCGATGGATTGCTTGAAAGATATATCAAATGTTAAGCACAAAGAGAGTAGAATGTCTTCGAAATGGAATAATATAGATTTCATAATTAATCAGATGGTAACAGTTCAATATACTTTGAGTATATAGTTGTTCAACCTCAAATTTCAAGTAATTGAAATGATAATAATAATAATAACAACAACAACAAAAATAACAATAATAATAATAACAATAATAATGATAATAATAATAATGATAATAATAATAATAATAATAATAATAATAATAATAATAATAATAATAATAATAATAATAATAATAATAATAATAATAATAACAGACTAAACCAAAGTGCAAAACTCTGTTGAGATCTTCTATCGAATATAGTGACAAAAATCACTCATTCACACTCTACATTGCATTGTATACATTATATACAGAGTCTTGTGGAAGAGATCATTGAATCGTTAGTAAATATACTGGACAAATATACTAGTTTTATACACTACTTTTCACGTTTGAATAAACGGTTGCTCTGTACGAAAATCGAGGACATGAAAAATTTACATACCAAAGTATATGATTATGTAAAGTCATTTTTGTCTCTGTGTGTGATAATGCGCACGGGTGTATGTACACACCACACACATATATATATATATATATATATATATATATATATTATATATATATATATATGCATATATATATATGTATAATATATATATATATATATATATATGATATAAATATATATAATATATATATAATATATATATATATATATATATATATATATATATATATATATATATATATATATATATATATATATATATATATATATATATATGCAGCTGAGTCTGTTTTTAGGAGACTCGCTTCGAGAGTGGCATCTCTCGCGTTCCGTGCAATGTGATTATCATAGTAGTTTTGA
>NC_043000.1:54659838-54747338 GCF_006345805.1 Octopus sinensis
TTGTATATATATATAAAATTTATAAGTTTAAATTATTTAAATAATTTTTTATTTTTAACTTTTATATTTTAAAATTAATTCTATGTATTGGCTTATGTTTTTCACTGCTTGATTTGCCTAATAGTGGTTTTATCTCTAATTTAATATAATATTATATTTATATATATATATAGAAGTGTGTGTGTATGTATGTATGTATGTATGTAATATATATGTATATATATATACATATATATAAACATATACATGTATATATATATACACACATACACACACACATATATATATATATATATATAGATACATTATATATATATATATATATGTACATGGGTATATATATGTATATATATATATATATATATATATGTGTGTGTGTGTGTTGTGTGTATATATACATGTATATATCCATGAATATGTGTGTATGTGTGTGTATACTACGTTTGTATGTATGTATATAGGTAAGCATGTTTGCATAAAATCCTGTCTATATCGAGTGAACATTTTTGGTTAGTTTAATACTTGCAGATAACACGAATCATCCATTCATTAGTGTTATTTGGTCGCTGTTTTTAGAGACAGTTGCTGCTGCACGTTTCCACATCATCCATCTTTTCGTTTACGTAAATCTTTGCGTGATGTATGTGGCTCATTGTAAGAAACTTGTAATCGACTATATGATTCTCACCGAGAGACCATTTTACAACAATAAGTCTATAGCTAACGGTTATAGCCAGATTATTGATGACATCAATATTATTTTTCCCGTTAAGTATACGATCTACGTGAACATTATTCCCAGATATTCTTGTGTATTTGTGGAAGATTGACACACACCTAAATATTTTTAGTTTTCTTCAGGGTCTAATTACTTGAATATATGTTTTTTTTGTTTTGTTTTTTCTTTCCTTTTTTGTGGGGGTGCAGAACCTTTGAAGAGCATGACTATAATACATTTATAAAGAACAAATTTCATTCCAATGTTATCACTAAATTGCTTTACTCGGACGTCCATCGCCTTTCGCAAAAACCTTAAATCATTCATCTAAAGGTGATCGGTTCATCTATCATATATGTTCTTGACATATCACGTGTCATTTTACAGATTACTACCAGAGCCACGAAAAAGCGTATTAGTGATAGAAAATCAGCTTGAAAATGCCTCAGTTTACATCAATGCCATCATTGTTCACAATAGCTGCCTCTGAATTCTGTATTAGAGTTGTGTTCCACATCTTTATATTGTTCGACACGTGGCCGTCCCTTTAAGATTAAGAACTAGAAACTCAGTCCACATAATGGCGGCAGGCTTTTCTTCAAGGCCTTAATAGTTCAAGAGCCAGCCATCGACAGAGAAATTCATGGTGACTATCTTTGTTTTATATGACAAGTTCCTCCCCTTTGATTTTCTGTAGCATGATTGTATAGCATGGTTTTGTCGTTGTGTGAATGGTACTCGGAGATACTAAAAGAATACAGAGGAGTCGTTAGAAGAAGGAGACTGAACGAGAATCTGGAAATGATCCAATGGAATGATGCTGAAATACAAAGAAGAAAAAAATACTTCATAAATGCTAATCAAAATTTTGCAAAAAATACACAGATTATAGGAAATTTTTATATAAAAGGATATCTCACAAGTCCGACCTGTCACATTTTGAACATTGAAAGTAGAACTTAGTTGTAAAAACTACAACAACAAAAAACGGATTTTCTCCGAACTAACCAGGCAAATTTGAAATCGTCTTAATATCAAGAAACAAAATGCTTTGCTCGACTTATTTGAACCCGGCAAAGGCTGAACAAGAACCTACTATAAATTATTTTTAGTACTGTATAATGCAAGGGTGTAGTAGCTTTTGTGCCTGGCGCTCATAATACAGTTTTCAATATGTTTATTTATCAATTTCTTTGTCAGTATGATGGAGAAGCAAATCCAGTTTGAAGTTTCAAAAAGAATCTTGTGTGCATTAAGATTAGGCAGTTGTTTTCTCGTGAGCTGCAGTTGCTTTCTCGTGAGCTGTTCCATTCCTTTCTAGAACTCTAAATCGGTGACTGGGTTTATATAATTCGTGAATTCAGCAATCATAACTTCCACACAATGAAATTTTTTACATGGTAATATCAATTATTACAATGGAAAATCAAATTGAATACCGCAGCATAATACATGTAAAATCAACAGAGGCTGACTCGTATCGTGAAAATATATTTATAAACTCTCTATAAATATTTGAGTGCAATGTATAAGATACGATACAAAACGGAACCATTAGCTGTCTGCTATTTAAAATACGTAATTCACAAGCACCGCTGCTGCATACAATTTCTAAACAAAAACTAATATATGTTTGTCTGACATTTAAATATCAATCGTTTATATAAATCATAATACTCTGGAGATTACGGCAAAGTGAACGGTTTTGATAATCGATAGTCATATACATATGTGTTTGAGCGTGTGTGTTCGCGTGCCCTCGCGTATATGTCAATATGTGCATAAATACATACACATACACACACACACACATATATACATATATATACATATATGTTATATATATATATATATATATATATATATATATATATATATATATACACATCTACATCTACATATATGAATATATATATATATACACGTACATATATATATATACGTACGTATATGAATGTAAGAACACTTAAGAAATAAGTGATATACACACCCACTTATAACCCTCAACGAGTAGCGCTCTGATAGACCTTCAGGAATATAAAATTAAGGAGAGAGAAAGGAAAGTATTACCAGACGCTCGGGGAAGGAAAGAAAGCAGGTTTTACGCTTCGAGCAAAGCTCTTCTTCAGAAACAGGAGACAGAAGAAAGTCCAACAGAAAAGGAAGGCGGAAGGAAACAAATTGCCAACGATTCACATGTGGTTACATTATTGAAATGTGTGTATATATATATATATATATATATATATATATATATATATATATATATCGGCGAAGCACGGAAGTAGACTCACTTGCACACTCACACATATACACACAGACACACAAACACACACATATAACTGTATTTATACATGTGCATGTGTGCCTGCGCATAAATATATAAGTAATAACTTCATCTACACGCATCAACTGAAATAAACTGCAGATTAATATATAAATTGGTACAATATATAAATAGATACAAGAAATGAAATATCAATTGTTAATAACTAAATATACTGGTGATGTAGTTGTAGTAGATGATTTGCAAACTTCTATATCATCGTTCGATATCATATATACAATAGCTGCAGCATCTTTAAATCATCCCGCCATGACTCAGTTGTGACTGTATACATTAAAGACCAGACTACCTTCACTTAATTACACTTTCCCAGTATAAGTATGTATATATACATGTGTACGTGCACGTATATGCGTATTTATGTATATACATACATACTTGTATATATAAGAATGTGTGTGTGTTTCTCTGTGTGTGCGCGTACGTGTGTGCATACGCCCGCGCGCGCGTGTGCTTGTACAAGGCTGAAAGGTTTTCCTCGGATTCTGTGGCAAATATATTCACCCTTGAAGGAGACGCCAATCCCTCGCTCGATTACTCATCTTTCTCAGCTGAATGACGGGAGCAGCCTGAAATCAAGCGTTTTGTTCAAGAATACAACATATTGTTCGGGCCAGAAATCAAAACCGCAATAATGTCTGCAACCCACTAATCACAAGGCCATACCTAAATGAAAGTAGGTTGAAATTACGGAATGTAGCATATTGAATGCTAATTACTTCAGCAATTGAACTCATTGAATCAAGGCCTAATATCACTAGATGCTGCGCAGAAGGCAAGATAACAAGCTATCACCAGCCAGGATCAGTCAGTTTAGAGAGCGAACTGCGGCGTTCATGAGATATTTTGACCAATGAAAGAATAATGTGAGACTCTTGCGAAGAAGGATTGCATTGCTCCGGGGTAATCGCTTGAGCGAGTGATCATATCTCTCTCTCTATCTCTATCTATCTGTCTATCTATCGGAATCTTGGTGTTAAGAGCCCAAGTTCGATTCCAGACCTGAATAATAATAATAATAATATATAATAATAATAATAAAATAATAATAATAAATAATAATAATAATAAAATAATAATAATAATCTAATAATAATAATAATAATAATAATAATAATAATAATGATAATAATAATAATAATAATAATAATAATAATAATAATATAATAATAATAATAATGATGATGATAATAATAATAATAATAATAATAATAATAATATAATAATAATAATAATAATAACTACAACACCGAAAATACCTTAGGAATGAGAACTCAGGTTCAAAATATCTCCAAGACACCTGATGAAGGTGGAAGGGTATATCAGCCGAAATGTTGTGTTAACAACAAACAGTTAAGGACTAATATCCGGCAAATGTAAACAATAATTTATATAGTTGCACTTTATATCATATATAGTGATTCTACTAACCATAAACAATCTACCACATTTGTGAATATGCGTGTCCATGATAGTAAAACTTTTGGCAGATGATGAATTTTACAATATTTATTTTTATATTACTTTCTGATTTTGGCACAAGGCTAGCAATTCGGGGTGTGGGTGTTAACCGATTATATGGACCACAGTTCTCAACTGCCACTTATTTTACTGATCATGACAGGGGGAAGAGGCAAGTTGACTGCAGCAGAATTTTAATCCAAAACGTATAGACGGACTAGATACCTATTTCTTTACTACCCACAAGGAGATAAGCACAGAGGAGACAAACAAGGACAGACAGACGGATTAAATCGATTATATCGACTCCAGTGTGTAATTGGTACTTAATTTATCGACTCCGAAAGTATGAAAGCCAAAGTCGACCTCGGCCGAATTTGAACTCAGTACGTAACGGCAGACGAAATACCTATTTCTTTACTACCCACAAGGGGGCCAAACATAGAGTAGACAAACAAGGACAGACAAACGGATTAAGTCGATTATATCGACTCCAGTGCGTAACTGGTATTTATTTAATCGACCCCGAAAGGATGAATGGCAAAGTGGACCTCGGCGGAATTTGAACTCAGAACGTAGCGGCAGACGAAATTCCACTACGCATTTTACCTGGCGTGCTAACGATTCTGCAAGCTCGCTGCCTAATTGTCACAATAATATTGCTTTCAAATATTTGGCGCAAAGTTGGCAATTTTTGGATGGAGATACATCGATTACAGTAAACCGTGCCTTCTTTATCTTTTACATCGACCCCAGTGTTCAACTGGTATTTATTTTATCGAGTCAAGAGATGAAATGCACGGTGGAAAGAGGACGAAATAATACTAAACTTTTTTTCCCAACGGGGAAATGATTTTTGACAGCTTGCCGCCTTATTGTTCCCACTAATATTGGTTTCAAATTTTGACACAAGGTCATAACTTTCTGGGGTGATGTAAGTCAATTATTTCAACCCCAGGGCTCTACTGGCACTTACTTTATCGAACCCGGAATGATGAAAAGCGAAGTCAACATTGGTGGAGTTTGAACTCAGAATGTAAAGATGTACGAAATGCCGCTAAGCAGTTTGCCTGGTGTGATAACGATTGCACCGCCTTAGTTCTAACTAATATTAAACTGTTATGAACGGAAGCGAGCTGGCACAATAATTTGCACGTCCGGCAGAATGCTTAGCGGCACGGCGTCCACCTTTACGTTCTGCGTTCAAACAATTGGAGTCGATGGTCGATGTAATCGAGGTAACCCCTTCCACGAACTTGCCAAAATTTGAAACCAATATTACAGTGTTATATTCTATTCAAAAGTCCATCGTACATAAACAAATTTAAACAGTAACTTTCCGCGAATTATTTCCATTCGCAATAAAGAAAATATATATTACTAGCTTTAATTTGACATTTGTTGCAAATCTGGGAATAGGTAAATGGAAAATAATATATTTAACTGACAAATAGTTGAATTGGTTGCCTTACTGGCTGAAGATTTATGTAAAATAGTTTATCTACCTCAAAATTAAGGTTGTGATAGAAAGGAGTGCAAGAAAATCGTAATACGTTTACAGCTAATGTAAATCTTTTACAGACTCAAAGCCTGTAAAGCAGTAGTCTTTTAAAATTAATTTTCTCTTTATTCTTCCAGTATACTCTTTCTTCTTTATACCTCTTAGTTTTCATCAACCCGGTTCTTGCTGAATTTAGATATTTAACAGTGAAATATATACGATTATGTTTCTATTTGTTATCTTGCGTGGAAATATAAAATTCACGAAATCAAAAAAGCATATTTTTATTTCCCTATTATTACGTATACGACGATAATGGTGTATGGGCCTAGTTGTTGCATTCTCGATCAATGCGCTTTATCATACTTTGAGATCACTTCGACAATTGACGTTTGGCACGACGTGCACCTGCTCAGGCAAAGTCGATTTGGCGGAGGGAATGAGATAATGAGTACCCAGAACATTTGGTCACTGAATACAATTCTTCTGTGCAGGTTGCTCAGTAAGAAATTGCAGAACCATCTTTCCCCAATACGAAAGACTAGCATTAGATATACAAATATCGAAGGAAAATTTGAATAAATTTTTTATATTAGTTTTACAAGCAAAATATTAACTAAATCGTAAGAACACTGCAGCAAATTCTTCGCAGTACTTTTTCTGAATATTTTCTACTCTGAGTAGAGATTAATTCCTTTCATTCCATCGGTATAGATACAACGAGATCGCTTATCTGAGGAGAACAATAGATTATATGGTTTCAGATTTTGTTTCGTTTCTTCGCCCTCTGAGTTAAAATCTCGCCACAGAATAGTAGGGTGTTAGGCGTTATTTGTCACCCAGTATAAAATCCCCACCCGATAATTAAAATCGCCACCTGATAATTAACGTGCAGTCTAGTAGTTTATAGGCGTTGCTTTCCTTCCCGTCTAAAACAAAGAAAGAAAACCTCGCTTTTACTATACAGTAAAAATTGATTAGATGATAAACTGTGAGAGTGAAACGGTAGTATTTGGAACGAAATGCCTTACGGATATTGATTCCTTATTTGTACTCATACTCTCTCTCTCTCTGTCACACACACTCCCTCCCTCTCACTCTTTCTCTCCCTGTCTATCTATCTTGTTATACATATATATGAGGAGAGTTAACTATATATATTCGTTGGCGAATTTTCCTTCCGTCTTCCTTTTCTATTGGACTCTCCTGTTTCTGAAGAAGAGCTTTGCTCGAAACGTAAAACCACCTTTCTTTCCTTCCCTGAGCGTCTGTTAATACTTTACATGTACCACGTCCTCGCGTTGTTGCTGTTTTGTGTTTTTTCTTCGTTTTTTTTGGTGGGGGACTTACTATATATATATATATATATATATAATATATATATATATGAAAAAACAAGTAAAAATAGAAAATGCTAAAATAATTTTATAGTGAACATTTCAGTACCGGTTTCGGTCATTTTGAGACCTTTTCAACTGTAACGATTAAATAATTAAATTAGAAAAATTAGAAGAAAAGTTTTTTTAAAAGAATATTTCTATAGTAGTGTTCAGATTTAAGTGGCATTCTGCCTTTCTCTGACTCCCTTGTTTGCACTTGTGTGTTCGAGGTAGTTGTTGAGCTCTTGGTAGGGTAGTAGAGAGAAGGCTGGTGAGGAAAGGGGGGGGAGAATCTGGGAGTGCCCTGATGGTCGTATTTGAATGGTCAGTGGCGGCTGGCAGTCTCAGTTCAATTCAGGAGAATATTTATATTGACAGGCTTCTTTATAGAATTAGCGTAGGTGTTATACTAAAAAACATTAGTGACGAACTTAAGGGTAGGGGGTGGAGACGAAGAAGAAGAGAAGAAGAAGAAGAGAAGGAGAAGGAGAAGGAGAAGATGACGATGATGGTGATGGTGGTGATGATTATGACGACGATGATGATAACGATGATGATGAAGAAGAAGAAGAAGAAGGAGGAGAAGGAGAAGATGGTGGTGATGATGGTGGCGATGATGATGATGCCGATGATGATGATAACGATGATGATGAAGAAGAAGAGAAGAAGAAGAGAAGAAAAAACAGAGAAGGGAGAATATGAATGTAAATATAGCTATGAAGGGGCTGATTAGTAATGGATTCTATTGAGTGTAGTATTTGTGTGTGTATATATATTTTTCTTTTATTCTAAGGTTGAGGTATATTATTGTTTGTCGTAGACCCGTAAGAAGTGGCTTGTATTTTGTAATAAAGAGATTTTCTTTACTTATTCGTTGTCTCGAGTTGTATCGTCCCTAAATTGGTAGAGGGGGAAAATCTGAAGTTTGGTGTTTTTTTGTTGGCGCAAGTATCTATGTGTTGGCTAAAAGCTATTTTTCTGTTTTGGGGAATTTTTATCTGGGATCTGTGCAGGGCCATTCAAACAGGGACAACGTTTTACAGTGAAAAGCACTTCACATGTGCTTCGGAGAACCTAATATACTCACTAACCTGCTCCGGTGTCAAGAGCAGTACATAGGCCAAACAAAAAATGGTTTGCGTAAACGAATGGCCCTGCACAGATCCCAGATAAAAATTCCCCAAAACAGAAAAATAGCTTTTAGCCAACACATAGATACTTGCGCCAACAAAAAACACCAAACTTCAGAATTTTCCCCCTCTACCAATTTAGGGACGATACAACCTCGAGACAACGAATAAGTAAAGAAAATCTCTTTATTACAAAATACAAGCCACTTCTTAACGGGTCTACGACAAACAATTAATATACCTCAACCTTAGAATAAAGAAAAAAATATATATACACACACAAATACTACACTCAATAGAATCCATTACTAATCAGCCCCTTCATAGCTATATTTACATTCATATTCTCCCTTCTCTGTTTTTTCTTCTTCTTCTTCTTCCTCTTCTTCTTCATCATCATCGTTATCATCATCATCGGCATCATCATCATCGCCACCATCATCACCACCATCTTCTCCTTCTCCTCCTTCTTCTTCTTCTTCTTCTTCATCATCATCGTTATCATCATCATCGTCGTCATAATCATCACCACCATCACCATCATCGTCATCTTCTCCTTCTCCTTCTCCTTCTTCTTCTTCTTCTTCTTCTTCTTCTTCTTCTCCACCCCCTACCCCTTAAGTTCGTCACTAAGTTTTTTAGTATAACACCTACGCTAATTCTATAAAGAAGCCTGTCAATATAAATATTCTCCTGAATTGAACTGAGACTGCCAGCCGCACTGACCATTCAAAATACGACCATCAGGGCACTCCAGATTCTCCCACCCCCTTTCCTCACCAGCCTTCTCTCTACTACCCTACCAAGAGCTCACAACTACCTCGAACACACAAGGCAAACAAGGAGTCAGAGAAAGGCAGAATGCCACTTAAATCTGAACACTACTATAGAAATATTCTTTTAAAAAAACTTTTCTCTAATTTTTCTAAATTTAATTATTTAATCGTTACAGTTGAAAAGGTCTCAAAATGACCGAAACCGGTACTGAAATGTTCACTATAAAATTATTTTAGCATTTTCTATTTTTTACTTGTTTTTTCATATATATCAACTCGTGTGTTCCTTTTCACCCTTATACATATATATATATATATATATATATATATATATATATATATACATAAATACACACACACACACATATATATATATATATTAAATACAGAAGTATTATTGCCATTACTAATGGTATTAATATAATAATATAATAATGGTAATAATAAGGTAGTTAGAACATGAGGTAATGTAGTGAGCATTTCCGAAATAGATGTTAAAATGTTATTTTCAACTGAAGATCGCAGAGAATGTTCGTCATGCAAAGCGTGAAATCAACTGATATTGAAATATCCATTACTTACTGATGTATCAATGCAAAGGTAAGCCCGTTTCTCATATGTTCATGGCATTGCTCGTGTGTATCTTTATCGTGATTTTATGGTGGTTATTAGAGCATTGGTTCTGATTTAGCAAGTGGTATTAAATACCCTACTGAATCTAAATATGTATATATATATATATATATATATAAGTAAGGAAAATTTTTTTTAAAATGCAGAATGCTCAAATGAAAGAAAAATTTTAATAAAATGAGAAAATGATAAAATATATATTATATATTTTATCATTTTCTCATTTTATTAAAATTTTCTTTCATTTGAGCATTCTGCATTTAAAAAAAAATTTTTCCTTACTTATCATTTCTCCACGTGCGGTCAACACAACCCCACCATTTATTGATCTATATATATATATATATATATATTTATACATACAAACATACATACATATGGTTGTTCTTTATGTTACTTCTGTTTACCATGTTTCTCTCGTTATTTGCGTATTCAAATTATTTGTTTTCGTATTTAATGTTGTTTACTGTTTGTGACGTCCTGTACCCATATAGGCATATATATATATGTGTGTGTGTGTGTGTGTGTGTGTGTGTTTGTGTGTGTGTGAGAGTGTGTGTGTGTGTGTGTCTGAGTACGTATGTAGGTATACATATATACAGGGGCTGGACAAAATAATAGAAACAGCTAGCATCAGAGAATCCTAAGTTTGAAATATCTATAAAACCGCGAAGAGCTTGTTCATTTTTATGTTTTTTTATTCATTATTAGTGTTGCTTAATATATTTTGCTAAAATCGCTGTTTCTTTTCAAATATCAGTAGATAACGGTAATTAAAATTCATTAACATTGACAGATCTATCGAACTTTCAAAGAGGTCATATTTTTGATGCTCGTATGGCAAGCGAAAGAAAACTCCGGAAGAAAACTAAAACTTTCAGAGAGGGACCATCGGACTGTGATGCAAATGACCACCTCAGGAACACAGTTTTCCCAAAAACTGTTCGCCAGGAGCTGCACAAAGCCGGATTTCACGGAAGGGCTGCAATCAGAAAACCACTACTTTCAAAAACAAACGTTACAAAGCTTTAAGAGTTGAGTAAAAGCCTACAAATTTGGTTCCTAGAACAGTGGACGATTGTTATTTTCTCAGCAGAGTCGTCCTTTACCACATTTCCGACAACCGGCCGAGTATACGCGTGGAGACTTCCAACTGTTAAACATGAAGGCGGATCTATGATGTGGGGGGCTATATCTTGGAAAGCCTCCCGCCCAAGATTTTCCCTACATTGCAGAATTAATAGTCAAGACTATTCAAAATCTTATCTGATCAAATTCATCCTGTGGTTGCGGAACTGTTTCCGTGGGGAAACGCAATCTTTCAGGATGATAATGCACCAATTTACACAGCTAAAGTTGTTACTGAATTGCACGAGGAACATTCTAGTGAAATTGAAAATCTTATCTGGCGACCACAGTCCCAAGATCTCAGTATTATTGAATATATATGGTGCATTTTAGAAATCAATGAGTCGAAATCCTCCTCCATCATCACTACAAGAAGTGGAGACTGTTTTAGCTGAAGAAAGGACAACATTTCTTTGGAAACAATTCAAACTTTGTAAGAGTCCACACCTGGCAAAATTCAAGTTGTAATTACTGACAAATGTGGTCTTACCCCATATCATTTTTTTTTTTATTTTTAAGTTGTTTCCAGTAATTTGTCCAACCCCTATATATATATATATATTTAAAAAAGGAGATGTGGAACACGAGTTGTCCTTCTTCAGACACGATGACGGAGATGTTATCCGCATACGCAGTATCTTCTGTTCCACACAACAGATCATGCAGCACGCCTTCTAACGCCTCCAATTTCCGCAGCAATGGCTCAAGTGCCAATACATACAAAAGCGGTGACAGGGGGCATATCTGGCGTATAGAGTGTTCAACCTTGAACGGTTTTGAAAAGAACGGTTTTGAAAAGAACGGTTAACTCGGACGATAGACTCAATGTCACTTTTCAAAGCAGCAATCCAAACGCCTCCCCGAGGATCGCCGCCAGGTACCGATGGTCGAACCTATCAAATGCTTTAGACTGGTCGAAATGCACCAGTGCTCCACCTTTGCCAAAATTTTCCCAACCCTTTCTCATGAGTAGCCTATAAGATGGAGATTATCGTGAATTGACCTGCCCAGGATAGCGCAAGTTTGCGCCTCCCCAATAAGTCTGTCCACGACACGCGCCAACCTTCTTGCCAACACCTCGATCAAAATATTTACCTCTGTATTTATCAGGCCTATGGGCCGAAAATTACTTATGATATACACTTGTTCGGGTTCTTTCTGATCAACGTTACTCCTCCCGGCTCGCAGATCTGGAATTCTCCCATTCTGCAGCCAGTTGGCGTAGATGCTGGCCATCACGTGCCCAAATTTGTCTCAGATAAGAGAAAAAATCTATCAGAAAGGAACTCTATCTCTCTTAAAAAATATCTTTTGATATAAGCATAACAAATGCGCAACCGGTAAAAAGAACTTTCACCTAATTAAATACACTCTCTCTTACTTAAATTATTTTGTCAGCATTTTCTTCATCATCCTTTCTTTATATATATCATATATATTAATATATAATATATATATATATATATATATATATATCATATATATGTGTGTGTGTATGTATGTATATATAGGCGCAGGAGTGACTGTGTGATAAGAAGCTTGCTTCCGGCATAGCATTTGTCAGTTGGATTGTTGGTTTTGCGACTAATACACGTTTTTTTTTCATTTTGCTGTGCGATGTTTGCTCTCTTGAGGGACGTTGGGTGAGGAGTTGGGAAGGTTTTAACGGAAAAACAAGAAAAAACAATTATTCACAGAACGTACTCAGTAGCAGCCAAGAAAATAGTAGTCATACCGACGTTTCAAGTTGACAAGGCTCTGAAACCAATCTGGTAAGGCATTTCCTACTTTACCAGATGAAAAAAGTTTGAAACAGTGGAGGTACAGTTCCGGGAGGTAGCTACCGCCAGGCTGTACTCAGCAACACCGTTAAAAATAGATGAAGTTTCTGCCCGTAAACCTTGGAAGTTGCCGTGTCCTGATGGTCTACCTTATGAGTTTTACAAAAGTATGCCAGACAAATTTGGGCACGTAATGGCCAGCATCTACGCCAACTGGCAGCAGAATGGGAGAATTCCAGATCTGCGAGCCGGGAGGAGTAACGTTGATCAGAAAGAACCCGAACAAGTGTATATCATAAGTAATTTTCGGCCCATAGGCCTGATAAATACAGAGGTAAATATTTTGATCGAGGTGTTGGCAAGAAGGTTGGCGCGTGTCGTGGACAGACTTATTGGGGAGGCGCAAACTTGCGCTATCCTGGGCAGGTCAATTCACGATAATCTCCATCTTATAGGCTACTCATGAGAAAGGGTTGGGAAAATTTTGGCAAAGGTGGAGCACTGGTGCATTCGACCAGTCTAAAGCATTTGATAGGTTCGACCATCGGTACCTGGCGGCGATCCTCGGGGAGGCGTTTGGATTGCTGCTTTGAAAAGTGACATTGAGTCTATCGTCCGAGTTAACAGTTCTTTTCAAAACCGTTCTTTTCAAAACCGTTCAAGGTTGAACACTCTATACGCCAGATATGCCCCCTGTCACCGCTTTTGTATGTATTGGCACTTGAGCCATTGCTGCGGAAATTGGAGGCGTTAGAAGGCGTGCTGCATGATCTGTTGTGTGGAACAGAAGATACTGCGTATGCGGATAACATCTCCGTCATCGTGTCTGAAGAAGGACAACTTCCTTACGTTGAAAACGCCATCTAAATATACGAAGGGGTGGCAGGAGCAAAGGTTGACCAGGACAAGTCGGTCGGCTTGTAACTCGGCACCTCGAGGGGCAAGTCGATGTCGTCCGACAACGTCGTGAAGCGTTGGACGCAAGGTCCGGTTAAGCTGCTAGGGGTATGTTTCGGTCCAGATCTCCAAATAGAAAAGAATTGGAGCGCGTCACGGGCAAGGTGACATCCCTAACCCAAACCTGATCTGGACGGTCGTTATCCTCGCTAGGGAGGACGAAGATGCTGCCGATGTTCATAGCATCTGTCATCACCTACCGCTTGACCGTTGTGCCTCGCCCCGATTCCTGGCTGAAGAAGCTGGAAACAATCTTTGTCTACTATTTCTGGAAGGAAGGAAAGCCACTTGTGAGGCGCTCAGTCTGCTGCCAAAAACAGCTAAACGGTGGGCTAGGGATTCCTTGGCTGAAGATGCGAAAATTCGCATTAAGGTTAAGTCAAGAGTACTTCCGGGACGTGGTATCAGGATAATTACCAGAAATCCTTGACTTGGCAGTGCTACAATTTAGCTTTGCCTGTTCGAGATAAGTTGTAAATGCACGGAAGTTCCGTCTCACCGACATGCTCCAGGTGCAGGCGGGACAGAGAAAATGTCTTGCACGGCTTCGTGGAGTGTCCGAAATCATCGGGACTGATAGCTTTTGTCGAGTAAATGTTGTCAACGATGGGAAGACTACAGGTATCGGCTGAGTCTATTATCAAGATCCTGCCGCCTCCTTCCCTTAACAGAGAAAGGAAGGCTTGTTTTTTCTGCGTACTAGCCATACTGAAAGAAACGGTTTGGAAGACGCGTCTTAGAGATTTAGTGACAGGTACCTTCGTCTCGGGCCATGGTTTGGTTAACGTATTTAGTTACCACCTCGATAGTAACATCAGGCTGGGGAAGAGATAACTGACACAGGTTATATTCGCGAAAAGATGGAAGCAAGAAATCAATAAGCTGCGAGTGACTTGAACCAGGTGAGTGAGGCTAGAAGGATATGTAAAGTTTCGAACCAGGAAGTTGGATGCCTTTCATTAGTCACACATTGCAAAATTTGCAACGATCACCAAGTTTATATTGAAATTTTTAAAAGAAAAAACGAAGATATAATTTTCAACAGCATGGCATATGGCGTAATGTGGGCTACTAACCCCAAGATTCCGAGTTCGATTGCAGGCAGTGTCCTGACTACTACTACTACTACTACTACTACTACTACTACTACTACTACTACTACTACTACTATTACTACTAATTATCATAATAATAATAATAATAATAATAATAATAATAATAATAATAATAATAACAACAATAACAACAACAACATCGAAAAATACCTTAGGAATGAGAACCCAGGTTTGGAAGTTCCCCAAGACACCCGACGAAGGCTTGGGGATATATCACCCGAAACGTTGTGTTAACAAGAAACAAGATGAGGACTAATATCCATCAATTATAAATAATGTAAATAATGACATATTTTATCATTCAAAACTTTTTCATACGTAATAAGCAACTTCTTCACCCTTTATGTTTACCTGTCCTTGTTTGTCCTATCTGCGTACGGCTTCCTTAGGCAATTTATGAAATAAAGATGCTTGCGTTTCAACCGCATGGCTCTGGGTTCAGACCCACTGCGTGGCACTTTGGGCAAGTGTCTTCTATTATAACCTCGGGCCGACCAAATCCTTGTGAGTGGATTTCGTTGACGCAAATTAAGAGCAGCTCGTTCTATATATGTGTGTATGTGCGCGAGCGCGTGTGTGTTTGTGTGTGTGTCTCCACTTAACCACTTAATTGCTGGTCTCTATGTTCCCTCTCATATGTAATACAGTTAAGAGATTGTTGGACATAAGCGGCCCTTATATTCTACTCATTGTCTTATCTCCCTTACCTTTTTCCTTCCTTTCTTTTTCTTGTTTATCTATAAACAAACCTTTTGTAATGGTTTTAACTTGTAAATTGTTTTAAATTGTTACTGACCAATGTAGAGACCGCTGAACCTGGACTTATTCCATTGTGTTCTATAGAGGGGATTCTTGGCATTAATTTCCTTTGAATAAAATTTTATTTAGCAACCTACGTCAAATTTTTAAAACTTTACTTAAGTTTAATTCCGTTCAACAGAGATTTCACCTTTGAGAATTATATTAGTATCTTATTTACACAGAGCTTCTGAATAACTTCTTACTTTAACACCCTGACCCCACCTCCTAACTGCACCCTCCCGTTAATAACTTGTAGTATTCCCTAGTCCTTTAATAGCTCATTCTCTCATCTACGTTCTTTCAGCTCGGATGGTAAATAATTATGTGCAATTAACATATTGCGATTTTAGACTATTAGTCTAAAACATGTTTTCTTACTTCTTACTCCTCCGTTTTGTTTGTATTATATGCTCTTGTTTTTCACTCTGATGAAGATCAATTGCCTTAATTCGAATGCCCTATGAATATCAAGAATTTTATTCTCGCATGTATAGACAGCATTTCGATCAGAAACAGCAGTTAGCATTGTTATCTCTTGCTTTGTATTAATAAACAAGCTTTAAATGTGGTCCTATCGATGTACTGGTTAATCTATGTTTATCTCCATTTTCTAATTATTTGCATTGGTTCCTGATAAACTCTTGTTTATCCTACTCTCACCTGCGCTCGGTGTATATGATATCCCTGCACACCATAGACCAAGGATAACACAGGTAACGGATATTGAAAATATGTGCGGATATTTCATCCCTTAGTCGGTTCCTACAACTGCTAACTCTGTTTATATCATATATATATATATATATATATATATATATATATATATATATATATATATATATATATATACATATATATATATATATATATAATATATATATATATTGGAGGGAAAAGACAACACAAGCGAGGTAGGATGTTTATCTCAAGTCATTTAGAATATTTAAATAGAGTAAGACCAATCTGAGGTAATTAATTAATTAATTAATTATGTGGATGTCTTACAGCTGTTTCCGATATATCCTAAGTCATAGGTTAGCATCTCCATATACTGGAATATGTACGAAAGTTCTAGACAGGGAATTCGAAGTTATTTTCCTGTCTGTATTCTTCTATCTTCAATTGTATTCCTTTATAAATTGTGAATCCCCAGTCTAGAACTTTCATACAAACTCACCTTGTGATGATGGAATACCCAGTGTATGGATATGCTAACCAATAATTAATTATTTAATTAATTAATCACCCTAAATTCACATTATTCTAATTGAATATTGTAAATGACTTGAGATACTCGTCCCACCTTTGCTATTTTTATCCTTTTTTTCTCCAATATACCTGCTACGGATCCGTAGTTCTAACCTTAGCTGTGAACTTGGAACCTAACAGGCGGCTAATTATAGCACTTACTCAGTCTACCTATTCATCTAGATCACAAATGAACTAAACCCCTCGTATTCTCCTTCTTTCTTTCTCTCTCTCTCTCTCTCTCTATCTATCTATCTATCTATCTCTCTCTCTCTCTATATATATATGCATATATATATATATATATATACATATATGTACTTACCTACCTCTATATGTATATATACACGCATATATGAGTACAGGACACCCCAAAAAAAAACGTCGAACACAATGAGAAACGAAAACAGACATTTTTTTAAACAAAAAAAATAGAGTAGAGGACAATTAACATAAAGAAAAAACCCCTTCTTCAGTCGCCATGGTTTCATCTACTCTACGTTTCGAAGGTGAATGCGAGACGTATCTTCGAATAAGAAACTTTCCTTCCTGCGAAAAGCAAATCAATTAAAACATACATACATGCAAACACACACGCCGCACACGCACGCACACACATATATATGTATATGTATATATGTATATATAATATATATACATGTATATATCTGTATGTATGTATATATATATATATATATATATTATATATATATATATATATATATATATATAAATATATGTAGAGGGAGATATATATATTATTCCCTCGTTAGAATAACAACTATGTAAGTACGAACTTACAAAATACATCTGAATACATTTATTTTCTTGTAATTAAACACTTTCTTACTTCCTTTGATGATTTTAGAGTTAACTTTCTCTAACATTGCTGGAGTGTCTCTAACATTAGACTCTTAGAAAAAATTCTTTCTGGCATTAAATTATGTTTTCCACTTTCTCTGATCAAATTCTGCCAACGTTGGCCTTTGCTTTCATCATCCCACAGGTCGATATTAAAAATACTAAAAAAATTATTAATGCTTTCGAAGTCCAATCTTTCGTCGTTACACATTTGTCTACAAACCTGTGGCTTTTTGCCAAATTTAGACATCAATATTTGAACGCTCCATTTAAACTAAAATACGCAAAGTGTATTTCAGAAGTATATATATATTTTTATTTTTATTTAGAATTGTCTTGAATGATACACAGACAGCAATATGATTTATGATATGTCGCTCTGTGCTTTATGATTCTAAAACCACGTCTTGCCAAATATCAAGTTTCTTTTAAATATTTGAAAGGTCGATAAAATAAATATTGTGAAATATTAGAAATGTTTCAATAAATTGTGTCTTGCCCCAGAAGGTTTAATTACTTTGAGCAAGCCGTACTTCGTGGCAGGAGCGTGATTTCATTGACGTTTTGGGTTCAAACACTTGCGGAGTGGATTTAATAATTTTTTACTTTAACAGTGCATATATTGACAACAAATGTTTCATCGGTGTGTTCAATTTTATATATATATATATAAATAGATGAGAGTATTTCCAAACTGTGCCTTAGCCTCAAATCCTTGTACTGCTGTAAGTTTCAGCATATGAGAGGCCTGTATGTAATAAATAAGACCAAAAATAATTGTCAAATGATAACTTATTGACTTACTAAGCAGATATTATACCGAAGAGAAGATTGCCTTGTTTATACCTTTTATTCTTTTGAATAAGTATCAGTGGAATTTTCGAAACATATGTAGAAAGTAAAAATACTTGTTTAAACCTGCGTTAACTCCATTTTTTATTCATATATATATGTATATATATATATATACCTATATATATATATATATATATATGTGTGTGTGGTGTGTGTGTGGTGTGTGTGTGTGTGTGTGTGTGTATGTGTGTGTGTGTGTGTGTGTATCTTATACAATTATATTTATATAATTATATATCTTATATAATTAAATGCGTATACGGACATATAATCATGAATGTATTACCAATGTTAAGTGAAAGTAAATGTTTAATTTGCCTTTTTATAGGTCTTAATAGATGAATATCTTTATTTCATATATCCGTAAGATATCTATGCTTTTCATCTCAAAAAATAATTTATTTTTGACATATCGCCAGTATTTCCAAACTGTGCCTTAGCCTCAAATCCTTGTACTGCTGTAAGTTTCAGCATATGAGAGGCCTTCATGTAATAATTAAGACCAACAATAATTGTCAAATGATAACTTATTGACTTACTAAGCAGATATTATACATACACAAACACACACACATACACACTCACACAGGCACACGCACATACACACACAGAAGACAAGGGAACCTTATGTGTGGAAATAAATGGTGTGTCATTGCTGGACCTCTGGATCAATGTTCACCTGAGACTACATAAAAACATATATCGCGATGAGCTTGTAAAATACATATCATATTCTCAAAATGAGCTCATAATTCTCAATGCGTGCTATTTCTTAATTTCATCCACTCATTAGGATATTCTATTGGAAAATATTGCATATTTTTGCATCAGACGTATGAAATTTTCATTGGAAAATATAGATAGCCTTCTAGACATTACATCCAAACCAATATTGCCAGCTAATTGTTAAATATTAACTAAATCATTAGATTATATGTGTATTTTCTTCCAATTACGGAAATGAAGAATCCCTTGTAGTGTAACAAGCAATTGTCTGGATAAACGAATCTGGATATAATTTAATTATCTGCTGAGGATGCAACTAAATTATTTCATAGCCTTTGTATCTTTAACAGAAGCACACTTTCGTAGAGTGTAATCTATTATTGAGAATCCGTAAGAAAGATAATTGAACGTGCCAGTACTTTGTGAGGCGATTTTCAATGATACAACTCATATATGTAATTCTTTCAAATAGTTACATGGATAATTAGTGTTGCTGATGTGTATGGGTTTTGATCAGAGTTTTACTGAATTTCAACAAATTAATTTAATCAACCTACAGGATACGAAATTCAGCTTCAACAAGAGCAAAAACTGAAGTTAATACGTATAGAAATTAGAAATAAAAATTTACCAAGTTAGCATAGTACTCTGTGTTTTAAGTATTCACAGTTCTTGCATATAATATTGCCATTCTAGATTAAAATTTGTTACTAAAGATTTGACATACTATTCACATATGAAGCAAATAATTCCGCTCTGAAATATGCAAAAAGATTTATAAATATTATTTGCTATTAGATGTATGTTACATGCCACTCTTACATTCAAATTTTATTTTAAATGTTTCTAGCAAGAACGACTGTATTTTCTGAACTTATAAGGATTTCGAATGGAAAAGTAGAACATAACTAGATAATATTTTTAAAATATTTCCAACTTAATCATTCAATCGGAGCGTGTATCATTTTAATAGCATCTTGAGTAAAATTTAGTTTTCATTTATACATACATACTCATATAATCATACATTTATATACAAATATATATCCATATACATGCATATATATACATAGATATATATGCGGGTGTGGTAGGGTACAGCGTGGGTGTATGTATGTGTGCGTGTGTTTGGTTTCAATTCCGGATGATGTGTTGCATGCTTGAGCAAGAACTTCATTTCATGTTACTCCAGACCACTAGGCCAGGTAAAATAAGTGATATTGCTTACGCCCGCCGTCCCGTTCAAGATGTTGAATATACACGCAACAAAATCCATGAAACCTGCTTTATAAACTTGTGCTCGGGAAGTACAATTGTTTTTCTTTTTTGAGTGAGTGTAATGTATAGAATTGAAAGGTTACAAGCATGTCAATATGTGTTTGTGTGTATGTATGTGTATGAGTTTGTATAATAATTTGTATGTCTAAACTATTGTCATAAATTTCATCCTTGCTCGCCATTGAAGATCAAATTTATTTATTCTCACTCTTCCTTTCCTGAACTGTAACACCGAGACTGAAAGATTTCTTGAATTTAAATCTAATTTATTACAGATTTCTGTGGAAATATGATCTACTCAAAGATAAAGCATGACTTTCTTTGAAGCTTTGCTATATCTCACCTCTAATTAGCTTTATCTTTACAAATGTACCTCTGCACATTTGAATTTGTTTAACGCAGATTTACTGTATTTTTATGTACTCGGTTAATAACACCATAATGCTAAATGCATTTCGCTAGATGATACTAATGTGGAAGAAATAGTATTTTAATACCTCATATATTCATATGTCCTTCAGTTCATTCTGAAACTTTTGTATAATTTTTCGTTTAGACTGTCACGTTATGTTAAAATAATGAATCATGTGTTTAGTGATACTGCAGTAAAACCTGTCTTTTTCTTCCAGTATATATATGTATATATATATATATATATATATATATGTGATATAAACAGAGTTAGCAGTTGTAGGAACCGACTAAGGGATAAAATATCCGCACGTATTCGAAGTATCCGTTACCTGTGTTATCCTCGGACAATGGTGTGCAGGGCTATCATATACGCCGAGCGCAGGTGAGAGTAGGATAAACAAGAGTTTATCAGGAACCAATGCAAATAATTCTAGTCACACTTCTATAAGTTCACACTGTACTTAATACCCCTTTTAAATTTATAGACGGAGAATCGTTTCTCAAACACACAGGGAAGAACAAATGTTATTTGGCGATTCAAGCTAACGCAAATTTGCCATAGAAATAAAGAACAATAATTACATTCCATAAATACAATCTTATAACATTCATTTAACCTCGGTTGATGCATTATTAGAATATGTACTGGACGTTAGATTTAATAACATTAACTATAATACACCTGAAAATTTGTGACCTATCTTAGAAATCATATCATTATATCTATTATCAGTTTTAATAAAATAAATTTCTCTCTTTAAATGTGACAGTATATAGAATGTAATTTGACAGTATATAGTATTCTCCAATTATCAGAAATAAAATTACAATAGTAAGAATTAAAAAGAAAAGAAAAATTTCACTTTTATGCATTTATTTGTTTTATAATTTAGACAATGTAAAATTATAGATTCATCTAATTGATCAGCATTATTATTAATAACATTATCATCATCATCATCGTAATTCCTCGTTAATATGTAGTAATACGTGTCTTAAGAAAATGTATACCTACGGTTAATTTTATAAAGAGCAAACTCCTCAAACTAGAATCAATACATTTTTCACTCGTTAAAAAAAGATTACGGTGCTTGAAGATTTTCCTATATAAAGTGTATCTGTTCTGAGCCAGGCATCTTGAAATATGTAGCGTTTTCTTTTTGCTGCAACTTTAAGTTAATATCAAAGTAAGTGAAACAAAGGTGAAGTAAAGAACAATGTTAGTAAGTACTTCCTTACATATGAATATTAAGAAACAAGGAAGAGTGAAAGACGCCATTTTATCTAAGAATCTAACGGTTAGTTACTCAGTAATTCGAGCACTAATCAAGGAAACTAAAATTATACAGCTTAAGCATTTGAAAGTCATAACGAGATGAACAATTATATTGATTAGTATAATTTCTTCAGTCGACACGATACTGTTTGTAGTTTTATTCAAAATATGATTTGACTGTCTATAATGTTAATATTTATTGTTGCAATGTTAAAAGAGCCGGCAGCAATAAAGTGTATATACAGGTTAATGATAATGACTATGTTCGTGATCATCATTTTAACATTCTCAAGATCATTATCATCATTACAGTCTTCACTTTCAGAATTACGGAGAGTTTATAAATATAAGGGAGAATTAATTAAAGCCTATATGTATGTGTGTAAGGCTCATGTCGACAGATACGGCGCTTCGAGGCTGTTGTCTGTTATGATAATATTTTATTTGAGATGTGTCTCTACATATTTGCAATTATTATTATTAATAACATCATCATCATCATCATCATCATCATCATCATCATCATCACCATCATCATCACCAACATCATCATCATCATCATTATCATCATCATCATCATAATCATCATCATTTGTTTGTGTTATTTAGACGACACAGCTTAGACGTGATTTTGCAGGTTTATGATCAAATTTTTCAGATGTGTCAAACCCTTTTGTCTTTCGTAAGGCATCGAATGTACAGGGTTACATTATGCAATTGTCGTTATCCCCTTTCACAACAAGTGTGATGCGACTTGGTTGTTGTTGTATCAGATCGAATTATCAACCAAAAGCGACAGAGTTGGTGCCTAATATGATTAGATATGCAAGAATATAGGAACTATAATATAAAAGTGCGAATATATTATATAATTCATTGTAATAATAGGAGAAAGTGTCGTTTCACAACTATGATTAATTAAATTCCTTAGAATATCACCATTTCTACAATACGGGCAGTAGGCATATATCAGCCCCTATTGTATAAATTGTGGAGAATTAATTTTACGAATTATATCATCTAAAAAAGATTAGACAGACTGTCAACGTTAAGGTATAGGAGAGTCTGCGACACGCTACTGCCCAAATCCCCTTCTAGCACCCTACTTTGTAATAAAGCGGAAAGTCGCTATATGTAGTTGTATCGCATATCTTTAAAAAAATCTTTATTGATAGCGGGTAGAAAGTCTTACAGAACAGGCTTCAATGATGACAGTTAGCCTGGGGCTAAACATAAACAACAAACAGCTACACCCACTTAAGATAGGCAATATCTAGTTATATATTTGGATTAATCAGATATCTCTTACAGGGGTTTCCTAATATTGCATACGATTGATAAAAGCTGTACTTGAAACAATCATCACAATTCTAACTTAATATAAACTACCACATAAGAAGAATCTTCATTATCAGGACAATCATCATCATAAAGAACATCATCAATATGCTGGAGTTAATTATCCACATCAGTAATTTTATTCTATTTTTTTAAAAAGTAGTAACTATATCATAGTGGTATGATTGATCAATATTAGTTTTAACGTATTGTGGCACGAATTGTCTTTGTTTTAGTATTAACTGCGACTGGAATTACAGCTAATCGAGAAACGAGACTAAATGGGAATATTGAACTTTATATTGGCGGTCAATTAAATCTCAAGTGATCTCTATAATATTATTGATTACGCACAATAGTTGAGAGAAACTTAAGAAGTATATAGCTATTAATTATAAATTCATTTATTCTCTATGGCTAACTTTGCAAAAATAAGAAAATTCGCCATAAAATTGTAGCTGATATTTATATCGCTGAAAATTTCAAACGAACGACCACGAACATCAATGCGTTTTAATACCTGATGTCATCGCCACTGGTATCTATAATTACCAGAAGTATATCTGATCATATTATTTAACACTGGACGTTTGCATGTCCGTTAAGTATCAGCCATGAAATAAAAAGATAGCATGTAAAATGCAGTTTGAATATAACCACAACTTATTTATCTGTGATACTACATTCATTAGACGCTAACACATTTTGCATGATTGTTAGTAGTTTTATGTCTTCTTATATTCAATTGATCGTATTAGTTAAGTACTGTGGCAATATATGCAAAAAGAAAGTACTCATTAGGACACCAAATATATGATTAGTCATCGGTAGAAGATCGGCTGCTAGATATGTCGAAAACATTGTGTTACAATAGTACTTTCCATTTTCCTTCTTGGTACACGTAGTATATTTGCTTCTCTACGTGTAAAATATCGTGATATTTGTATGGGATCTGATTAATATTAACATATATCCATGATTCAGAATGTGCAAAGCCAACTGAGAGAAAAATTATCTAATTTACTAAGATTGTTTATGACTTCCAAAATTGTCTACAAAAATCATTTCTGATCTTCTCTCTTGAAAATGTCAGCTATAATACACGTACATCCTTTCAAAGTTAGCATGAATATAGGTATTATATAAAAACGAATCGATTTCATAATTGTTCATATACTATCCTTTTAAATAAACAAATATATTTAGATAGTGAAGCTATAATGCGAGTTTCCGAATTTATGTATGTATATATATATATATTATATTAAATTAGAGATAAAACCACTATTAAGCAAATCATACAATGAAAAACTTAAGCCAATACATATGATTAATAAATTTATATTATTTAAATATATATCAAAATTATTAAAAAAGATAATTAATATAAATCTATCACTAAGAAGTATCTTACAAATAAACTTAAATTTAATATCTAATATATAGAAAATTGCGATAATTAGATCATTACATAAACAACGATATTTACATAAGGAGAATAGTATTACTCCAAAGGCTTATACAATATTAAAATTTACAATTTGAAGATCTTAAATAAATACATACTTAACTTGGCGAGGTTTAATCAATGAACTAAAATTTTGAATCAAAAAACGTCTTTTACAGCATTTAAAGAATACTCGTGGAATTAGGTTATTAGCAAAAAAAATAATAAATTGTTGAAGAATTCATTACGCGTGAGGAACCTACGTTTATTAAAGATTATGAATGGAAAATTATTTGTTTATCATTGTAAAAAGAATGAATGCAGAAATAAAGAATAAAATATCTCTATACTATAATATTTATTAATAAAATAACTATGATAAATGAAACTTAATACAAAATAAATTAAATGATTAAATGATTAAAAACCACTAATTATTAAATATATTCTAAAAATCTTATAAGATTAATAAATATATAAAATTAATTTATATAGTAACCTCTCTATATACTATAAATTTTTCCCCATGCCCTTATAAGCTAAAATTAGTGATCATAACAAAATCTATAAATACTTAATTTAATATAATATAATATTTTACTATAAAATTGGATTAAATCCTAAATCTGATTTTTCCCTGTAAGTTTGGATTTATTCCCTAATATTTTATTATATATATTATATATATATATATATATAATCTCATATATATATATAGAGAGAGAGAGAGAGAGACATATGTTTACATATAAATATGTATATATATATATATATATATATATATATATATATATATATATATATATATATATATATATATATATATATAGTTGAGTATAGAAATTCGGGGTGAGTACTTGATAATTATAAGCACCTGTGTATACCTATTTCTTTATTACCCACAAGGGCTAAACATAGAGGGGACAAACAACGACAGACATGGGTATTAAGTCGATTACATCGACCCCAGTGCGTAACTGGTACTTAATTTATCGACCCCGAAAGGATGAAAGGTAAAGTCGACCTCGGCGGAATTTGAACTCGCAACGTAACGGCAGACGAATACGGCCACGCATTTCGCCCGGCGCGCTAACGTTTCTGCCAGCTCGCCGCCTTTGTATACCGTTTGATGTGTATACCGTTTGATGGTGTGCGCGGCTGAAGAAGGCCACAGACATACATTATGCATTGTTATAAATCTGTCTAATAAAGGCCCGAAACATATGTACCGCTGAATCCTTCGCATCATGTTTTTATTTTATTTTGGTCAATTTATATATATATATATATATATATATATATATATATATATATATGTATGTATGTATGTATGTATGTATGTATACATATAAACAAAGTGAAGTTATACGGTACAGCACGAGGGAAAATATATATGAAAGAAAGTTTGAAAATGCAATTTGAAAGATGTTTATTCTCTATTATATTCAGAATTTTCAAACCTTCTAATATATATATATATATATAAGAGAGAGAGAGAGAGAGAGAGTGAAAGAGCTATTTTGCGAGAAGTAATTTATAAAATATATTTGTGTAAGACATATCACGTTTTGACCCGACGTTGTTTGCAAATGACAACTAAGCTCTCGATAAACAAATCTTCTAGAAAGATGTATTTCTTTGAGAGTGAAAAACTTACATAAAGGCCAGGGCATTTTTATGTTAATCTTGCTCAGTTTTCTTCTGTTTATGTGGGTAACCAGCAAAGATGTAGGTGCAAATGTGTCTCTCTTCTTCGCTGGCTTTAGTAAATATTATCATGACATTTAAGATGTAACTTCCTTCAGAAAGGAAGCTATATATGTAGTTCTTCATATGTTATTAGACATGATTCTTAAACCTGGATCATTTTTCATTCATACCTAACCGTTTGCTAAACAACAGCAAAAGCCACAATATATGAGAAATGCATTACAAGATATTTATTCTATTGCCCTAAAATTCTCTCCCAAAATTAATAACTACATTGCAAGGAATACTTATTGCAAGGATTTTGTTATGAATTATATAAACAGCATTATATATTTTTAATAAATCAGTGTTAGTAACTACTGCATAACCTATTCCGTAATATTTATTGTAAAATGTATCTCAATACGAATGAAATAAAAGAAACATATTTTGGTTTTCAGTAGCTAAAATTTAATAACATACAATAACCGATATATGGTAAGTTTGATAACCATTATTAATTACAATAACACCAGTTCTCTTCTTGCATTATTTGTACTGAAAGTAATACAAATGACAAAAGCAGTTAATACCACTTTTTCTTAAACGCACAGAGGAATAATACCATTGAATCTCTTCATGTGTTTGTTCACTGTAATTTGTTGATTTCAAATGAAAGACTTCTTTCATCCTTTCGTTGTACCATAAAAATAATTCACGTCTGAAACGCTTCTTATAAACTGGAACATCAATACAAAATAGAGAAGTTATAGCACGCCAAGGAGACATAAATTTAGTTAAATAAACTTCTAGTGATTGAGAACAGAAAGACGATACTAGTCTATACTATAGAAACAAAGAGACTAATAATAATGAAGATATTTATAGCAAAAACATTGACAATGTGCTTATAGCTAGAAATAATTCAAGAATGTAAATAGGCATCTCACAGACAGAAATACGCATTTGACAAAATTTATATACATACATATATGTGCATGTGTATGAGTGTGTGTGTATACACGTGTATATTCATTTATATATATATATTATATATATATATATATATATATATATATATATATATGTGTGTGTGTGTGTGTGTGTATGTGTGTGTGTGTATCCTCATCAGCCTTCTTCCTCTACTACCCTACCAAGAACTCACAACGACCTCCAGCACACAAGTGCAAACAAGGGAGTCAGAGAAAGGCAGAATGCCAGTTAAATCTGAACACTACTATAGAAATATTCCTTTAAAAAAACTTTTCTTCTAATTTTTCTAAATTTAATTATTTAATCGTTACAGTTGAAAAGGTCTCAAAATGACCGAAACCGGTACTGAAATGTTCATTATAAAATTATTTTAGCATTTTCTATTTTTGACTTGTTTTTTCATATATATAATATATATATATATATATATATAGATCAATAAATGGTGGGGTTGATATATATTCAAAATGTGACCGCGTTTGTACCGTTGGCGATTTTTTTCCTCCATCTTCCCTTCTTTGGATCTTCCCTTTCTCTATGTTTCTGATGAAGAGCTCCGATCGAAGCGTTAAACCCTCCTTCTTTCCTGACCGTCCAATAATACTATACTTGTTCCACGTCCTCGCGTTGTGGTGTTTCTCTTTGTGTTTTCATGTCTGGATTAACTATATATATATATATATATATATATATACGCATGCACGCACTCACACACAGACACACTCGCATATACACATGTATATGTCTACTGCAAGAAATAATCACTGGGTTTGTTGTGATACACACAAATATATTATAGATGGGCTACATGAAATGTTTGAGCGCCTACATTCCTACATACAAGGACGTATTAGTGGCCTGTCAAGGAGTACCTTAGTTCACACGTTATTTAAGACTTTATATTGTAAATATCTCATACAGAAGACGGGTTAGTTGTTATACACATAGGCAGATATATCTACAAAAACATACAGACATATATGTGTATATACGCATATATGTAATTATCATATCAAATGTTTTACATTTACGTTCAGTTACCTTACTGGTAATTATATTTGTTCTTGTATTTGTTATTCATTTTGTATATCATTCCGTTTCTCCAGTTTCACCACTCGTTTCAGAGCACATCCCCCACGAGTTAAATTAGGATTCCTTATCGACATCGTAACCTTCATAGAATTAAGGAATCTTGGACGTGATGAGTAGCAAGCGGATTACCTCTCGTTGGGTAAATATTACTTCCGAAGACCTGCTAACTAAGAAGCACATGAATCTGGATTTTGCCTGCTCCGTTCCTTCACGTTATATGTATATGTATATATATATATATATATATATATATATATATATATAAATAATAATAATAATAACAAAAGGTAAAATTAATCAATTAAGAAGTAATCAATAATTTCACCAAGTAGAATTCGGTATGAAAAAGGACCCTTTCACGGTAAACTTAAGTAATACTTTATAATTAGGGTTCAGCAAAGATATGTGGTAGAGCAAATCTTTGCTGAACCCTAATTATAAAGTACATATATATATATATATATATATATAATATATATATATATATATATATACATATACATATAGACATATAAAACAGACGAATATTAAAAATAACAATAACAGAGGTTGTACACATGCAATGTTGTTAGTTCGACGCTCGGTAAGAAGAGAAAGTCTCTGACGTTTAGAGGATATCGCTTCGTCGAAAAGCAAAATGGAATAGTCTGAAGAAGGGAAAAAAACATCAACAACAACAATATATATATATATGCTCTTTTACTCTTTTACTTCTGTCAGTCATTTGATTGCGGCCATATTTGAGCACCACCTTTAATCGAGCAAATCGACCCTAGGACTTATGCTTTAGAAGCCTAATACTTATTCTGTCGGTGTCCTTTGCCGAACTGTTAAGTTACGGGGACGTACACACACACCATCGATTGTCAAGCGATGTTGGGGGACATACACACAAACACACAAACAGACACACATACACACAAACACATACACACAAACACACACACACATACATATATATGACAGGTTTCTTTCAGTTTCCGTTTATCAAATCCACTCACAAGGGTTTGGTCAGCCCGAGGCTATAGTAGAAGACACTTGCCACGCAGTGGGAATGAACCCGAAAACATGTGGGTGTTAAGTAATTTACGTACCACACAGCCACTCCTGCGCCTATATATATACAATTTAAAAATAGGATCAACTCTTTATAAGAATTTATCAAGTAGTTAGCGTGAAAAACCTCAATTTATTAATTTTTCCCTTTAAATATATTTATTTATATTAAGGGCATTTCTATACATAAATGCCTCCCGCTAGGAGGGACTCTTAAAATTCAAAACTACCATAATAATCACATTTTATCGAACGCGAGGGAATGCATCTCTCGAAGCGAGCCTTTTAAAAATAGATTCAGCCGCAGATCGTATGATTTCATAATTAGCGCACAAAATGCACTTTGTAATCGTCAGTGAAAGCGTGATCAAGACACATAAAAATTAACAAAAAATCAACATACCAGACGAAAACCAAATGTATCCAGCATAGTACAGAGAATTGTTCACACTTATATATCTATGTAAGAGACTGGCTTTTGGAATTGTATCTCGGTACATGTGTATATTCACAAGGAAATTCAGCACTGAATATATTCCGGTTAAATTTACAATTTAAAAATAGGATAAAATCTTTATAAGAATTTATCAAGTAGTTAACGTGAAAAACCTCATAAGAGAAAATTTATAAATTTTTCCCTTTAAATATATTTATTTATATTAAGGGCATTACAATGCATAAATGCTACACGCTTGGAGGGATTCTTAAAGTCAAAAGTACCGTAATAAACACATTGTACCGATTGCGAGGAAATGCAGCTCACGAAGCGAGCCTAATAAAAATAATATATATGTATGTATATATGTATATACGTATACAAATATACATATAGATGCATATATGTGTGTTTGTATGTACATATATGTGTGTGTGTATGTATATGTCTGTATGTGTGCTTGTGTGTGAGTTTGTATATAATTCATACAAAAGCACATACAGAGTAACGTATACATATACACATATACACATACATTTCTATATTTGTATTTACATGTGAATGTTAATGATATATATGTGCATATATAGACAAATTCTAATTTCTATTCTCTGTACAACTCCAACTTCAGTTTTCACCCCACAAGAATCGCTCAATTCTGTAATCTAACTATTCCAAGTATATGTGGCTCGTACAAATGGCAACATTCTCCAGCAACCCGTAAAACGCATGTGTATTATAAACTTCTACAGTATTTCAGATGCATTTGAAAATATTTAGAAATTATTTTTTAGCAAATTATAAATATCTGAAACGAAACTATATTATTCTTAATTTAGTTTATTGATAAATAAAATATAAGCTTAGTCTGATTAATTATTCTTAACTACTCTGGTGTGTACATTTAGATATATAAAGATAATCTTTCAATGTTCATATATCTTTAGTAAATTGCATGCACCGTCGTTCTAAATCTTAAGCATTACAATTCTAAAATATAATACATTTTGCATGTGGTATTGCATTATATTTTAAATAGCTGACTTCAAAGCAATAACATTAATTTATATATATACTTTTCGTCAATATTCATTTAAAATACAAATAAAATATTTCTATTTAATTACCGTGCGTACAAATGAAATAAATAAGCTAATTGATTTATATTTCACTAAATCAATAAATAGATTCACCTTAAAGTTATTTCAGAAAAAATAGCTGGAATCAAGTAACACTTCTCACCTTTCTACTCTACTAACATAATACGTAAATGAATTCGTTTCAATAATGGATACAATAGCATTCCTGGAATTGTCTTTAAATGTTCATTATTTTATTTGTTATATGAATTCGAATTCCACGGAGATACAGCAATTTCATGATGAAATTATTTAGTTCCGCTTTAGGTGTCACGTTGCATAGCTAATGTGAGCAGGTGATTTTGTCGGCATCAGGGCAATTAAGTAGACCGAAAATAAGCAGATGGTGTTGAGTTCATTGTCACCTCTATTCGTTTCTGAACGCTACACCTTACTTTTCGAACCATGCTTTAATTTTAGAACGTATGTACGCTCAGTTACGAGATGACAATATTTCTTGTCTTCCCCAAACAAGGGTTTACACTCATCCTTTGATCAATTCATAAAAACAATCAAGGTTGTAAGGCAGATGTCCTTTTTCTTTTACTATTATATTTATCTTTGAATGTGTAGTGGCTAGCGATCTATCATGATACATACATATATATATATAAATATATATGTATATATATATATCGCTCGGACCCCATTCGGTCATGACTGAGTATGAGATTGCATCTAGAAAGTTACCCTCCCAGGCACAAGTCCGGGCAAGTTTGATTATGGAAGACCAGCAACCGCCCATGTATACCGGCCTCCCCTCTCCACGCCACCAGTGTTATCCAAGGGGAAGGGAAAGACCGATACAGCTTGGCAGCTGTGACGTCGCAATTCATTTCTACAGCTGAGTGAACTGGAGCAATGTTAATTAAAGTGTCTTGCTCGAAATCACAACACACAGCCCGGTCCGGGATTCGAACTCACAACCTCGACGCTTCAACCTCTGAGCCATGTGCCTTCAGACACACACACATACACACACACTTGCACACACACACACATCTTGCTTCTATTTTCCTTCCTCTACCTCACTCTCTATTTTGTATCACATCTAAACTAACTATGACTTAACTATCCTCTGATACCGTCTCCGATGAAGGGATACTATAAATAAATAGCCTAGATACAACTGTAAGACATTCTATCTTTAAATGCTCTAACATCTACACAGCCTTTGTTTTTTTATCTTATTACGCAAAAAATTATTTTATATATATATATATATACACACATATAATTGCTACCCAAGTGTGGCGTCCTATAAGGTACAGTGCTACCCCAGGAAGACATATTTTCTAGCTAGCTAATGACACACAATCTGAGTCCGATTAGCAATCGCAAGGGGAGGTCATTGCTCCCATCCCTAGCCTTACGTGACACACACGGACTCGAGTTACTGGGAGGCAAACGCGAGTATCACTGTCCCGTAAAGGACACCACACTTGGTTGGCAATTATTGCTACGATTCTGTATTTTTACTGTTTACATCTCCCTCAGAGATTTAATATGGATATATATATGTATATATATATATATGTTATACGGCCATTAGTGTATATCGGGTTCATAATTGCCTTGGGTTACAATTGTTCATTACCTTTACATTTCTGCTCTAGTTAATATAATAAACCTTTTTAGTTGTTAAATTTCAACTTATGAAGAAAAACATGGTTACATACTCATGTCTACATTATTTACTTTAGGTATGTCAATATATTCTCACGTCTAGTGCAAAGAATAAAGAATATATAGATATCTGTTACATATTTCATATTTGCTATTAACAATATTATGTTAAGGGAGCAACCTTATTCTCATATGTACCCGCTTTCTTTCTCATTCTCGCTCTACCGAGTTATTTTATCTCAAGCCCCAGGCTCGTATTTATATAGATATGCGTAAGATGGCACTTGTGTATGTGTCTGTTTGTGTCTGTGTGTATCTGTGTGCATGTGTGTATTCGCGTGTGTGTCTATGTGTATGTGTGTGTCTGTGTTCGAGTCTGTGTCCATCTGTAGGAGCATGTGCAATTCAAAAAATATACTGGAATATTTTAGTTTTAACATCAGGAAACAAAATTTTATTCATGTTATTTGGAATTTATAACATTTAATTTTCAGGTCTGATTCATTAAGAAATACTGTTTATTGCTTTACATTAGAATATAGTCATATATAATACTGTGCATTTATTTATTTATTTTAATTATTACGATGCACAGAATATTGGTTCCAAATTTGGATACCAGGCAATCAAGTTGGGCGTGTAGGGTTAAGATGATTACATCAACACCAGTGCTAAACTGGTGCTTATTTTATCAATCAACAAAGGGTGAATGGCAAAGTCGACTTCGCCACTATTTGAACTCGGAAAGTAAAATTCGCATGAAATGCCGCTATGCTGCACGAAATATTGTATGAAATATTGTATTTATCAGCAAAGGTACACCCAAGAAATATTTTGAAAGATCTTAAACAAAACAATTTTAATCTTGTATCTCTTATAAGCGATGCAACTATGGAAATTATAGCATTCGTACTTTTCTGAGGAATAAAATCAGTTATTGCTATCTAAAAAAACTGACCAGCCGACATTTGCCGTACTCTGAAACTAGTATTATATATGAGAATGAGGTATGTTTTTGTTAATTCATTTAAGCGTCTATGGAGTTACAGGCAGTTATCTACACACTTGCCCACCCTAGTATAACATCGTGGACGTCAAAGTTGGAGGGAATGAAGACTACCGAACCCTTGCTGTCACACATATTCAGTTAAAGAGTTTAGAGATAGTGTTTAGTGAAAAACCTCAGTCAAGGACACAAAGAGATATGAGAATGTAGCCTACGTGCCTTTACAATAAAATACTAGTTGTAGTATAACGTATTTGTGACCTTTCACGTTTATACAATATATTCTTGTATTTCACGGCAGCTTAAAAATTGTTTTATAATGTCTATGCATGTGTGTGTATGCTTTTCACTTAAACTTCTCAGAATAATCCCTAAATTTAATCAAAGCTATCTATTTTTCCCATTTAGAAAATGCGGTTTTCAGGTGTATTATATGCAAGGATAATTAATATAAAACTTGTCCTTGCTTATAACTACTATAATATAATAAGCGCAAGGTTTACTTAGTAGCAAGAAATATCTCATCAAATTGACTCTACACGCGTGAAAATATATTCATGAATGACAATATATAAAATAAGGGAGATTACAAAGTCAACATCTCTATAGGAAATTAAATGGGTAATTTTATACAAAGCAAAGTGTAAATGGGTTCCAGTAGCCATATACTCATTAAGACGGTTACAATGGACGAATACATGTTTGAAATGCTATAGAAGTTCGCTAATGGTTCATTTATCGTTCATAAAATACTCTTAAAACGTTCATGCATTACCTGCCATATACGAGAGCATAATCAAATTTCCTATTTAGAAATTTATGAATGGCATATCGGGAACATTCTTCATTTGATTACACTAAAGAGCAAGCGCTTTAGGTTGCAGCCCTTTAACATGTTAGTGCTTACTGATAACATAAACGAATGAGTAAAACCCGCAGTAACCATTGCATTAGCAAATCGCTACTATGGAAATTTTCATAACTATAAAAAAAGAGGTCGCAGAGTGAGATAGTGTTCATCCGTGCAGCCAGTATAGAATATTACCTTCTATTTAAGCGAAAATTAACAATGAATAAACGGAATATGTATTGTACACATTAACCTTTCTTAGATAGGAATATTGATTTTAATAGTAAAAAAAAAAATTGGCAGTATCAATATTTTTAGATTTACCGCTTAGAAATATTTCATGAAAAGTAGTAGGAAACCGTTTTCTCTATATATAACACGCTATATAACATTATCCAACATTGCGAGTCAATAGATATTACTATTCAGTGTGAAGGCTATTAGCTAGGAGGAAACATTGAAATTTATGTTTTCTCTGTGGTCATCGAAATCACATACAAAACCTCACTACCTCAGCGGCTATTTCATCAATGGACACCTCAGTATGTCTTTCAAATTTATGTTGTTTTTGCGAATAATCGTCAATATATTTCTTTTTTAAGACTTTTTAAGACTTTTGCAACTGACCAAATTGTTTAAAATATACCAACATTTCTTCTTCTTCTTCTTACTACTACTACTACTACAACTGGTACTACTACTAGTACAGCAACTACTACAACAATAACAACAACAACTACTACTACTACTGCTACTGCTGCTTCTACTACTACTACTACTACTACTACCACTACTACTACCACTACTACTACTTTTACTTTGATATCTGCTAATTGATAAATACTGCCAAACGACAACCAATCACTTACGGCAGGCATTGTAGAGTAATGTCATTATTCTACACAGCTTCCGTTCCTATTGTATTTTCATTCTTGGCTAAAGAAAAAGAAGTTTTGGGGAATATAGATTATAAGTACTTAGAGTGTACGCTTTGTTGTTTCTTATTATTTATTGGATTTCGTATATGCTAGTTTTCTCGGGATTATTTCAAGGGAACCACAGACTGATTTCTTTGGACCCTTAATACTGTGGTTTTTGTTGTTTTTATTGTTGCTGTTGTTATCACCACCATCATAATCATCCTCATCCTCATTATTATTATTATTATTATTATTATTATTATTATTATTATTATTATTATTATTAAAAATGTTTTTTTTTTAAGGCGGCTAGCTGGCGGAATCGTTATCACGCTGGGCAAAATGCTTAGCGTTATTTCGCTCGTCGCTACCTTCTGGATTCAAATTTTGCCGAAATCGACTTTGCCTTTCATTCTTTCGAGGTCAATAAATTAAGTACCAGTGAAACACTGGGGCCGATGTAAGTGACTAGTTCCTCCCACCAAATTTCAGGCCTTGTGCCTTTAGTAGAAAGGATTATTATTATTATTATTATTATTATTATTATTATTATTATTATCATCATTATCATATTTGCACAGCTTCTCAGCTTCTAACGCTGGAGATGTACTACTGTGTCAGCTGTTCACTACCAGTGAACTAAGGTAACACCTCTTTTTTTTCGCGTAACTTCCGGAGTATTCGAGTGGTTGCAAGCAGTACTGTTTTCTGCAAGTGCTCCACCCTTATTGCAGCCCCTATTTGTTCCATGTACTTCTCAAGATATTATTATTATTATTATTATTATTATTATTACTGGAATCGTGCATAGCAATTATGTACAACTTCTTGATATGTCAAATAATTACTTCTTTCATTGGAGAAGAATTATGTCGTTTTTTTCTTGCGTAACTCTGTAGTTATTATGATAAACAAGCATAATTCTTCAGATGAAACGCATGAAGCATGTCATGTATTCGAAGGATTATTAAGTTCACTCGCTAAGCACAATAATGACCTGGGGTAATAAAATGGAATGTTACGGATTGTCAATTTAAATCCTGACTATTTTCGCACCGAAATGAAAATCATAATAATTTTATTCCTCGATAGTTTCTTAATGAAACCAACCAGAAATATTCCATTCACTCACTCGAGCTTCTATAAGTTAGCAATCATACCTCCCTCAATTAGCACAATTAGCGTTTTAAATAAAGAAAGAGTTATGTTGTACAACCTAATACTAGATATATATGAAAAGACTACATAGTTAGGGACAGTAACTTATTCACGGCGTATCTATATAAACTACCAACTGCATCTACAGTATATGATGCTATTATTAACAAACGTTGGGATATATTTAATAATATATCGCAAAATTTGTCAATAATACTGTACTGTTGCCTCAGTATTAAGGCATATCTAGCAATATTTATCGATTTTCAATAACTTCCAAAGAACGAATGTATGTCATTCACATAATAGCGTACATCGCCAAAGAATGTATAGAACGTCTCAAATATTCAACATATTGCTCGTAATATGTTCGAATTGTAACAGTTTCGATTAGTAATAACATTACGAATGGAAGAGAACTTCATCAACTCACTGTTTCAGGCCTTTACCCTCAACGTTCTCACAACTAGTACTTTCGAGATCTAGATTTAAGAAATGAGGAATTATATACATTATTTACCTTATTTACAATTGACGGATATTTGTCCTCATCTTGTTTCTTGTTAACACAACATTTCGGCTGATATGCCCTCCAACTTTAGTAATGAGAACCCAGGTTCGACATTTCCCCAGACACCTGATGAAGGCTGGAGGGTATACTAAGCGAATCGCTATGTTAACAACAAAAAAGATGAGAACAAATATCCGTCAAATATAAATAATGTAAATAATAAGACTTTCTAGTTTCCTGTGAAGGTGTCGTAATTTGCGGAAATATAGAAAACAGACAGAGAAAAATAGCATTCCAAAAGTAATATGCAATTCAAAATATAGTTTTATTTTTCACAATTTCATAGCTTTCCTTTACATGTTTTACATTTCTTTTAGATTTAAATATATTAAAAAGGCATTATAAAATAAATATCTCAGCTACGGCAAACACACTCATTAACAACAATTATGTGTACCATCAGACTTATCAAGTCTGTTCTTAATGATGATAGTGCTTAAGAAGAGTGTTTGTCATAGCTGCAATATGTTTGTTATTATAGTTTTAGAAATATATCCATTATGTAAATATATGCAATAGAGTGTTCATGTACCTTTCGTAAACACACAACTATTCAGTTGTTGATCAGTCAGTTGGTAATAGCGAACCTTTCATCAATAACAGCCTTTCACACAGATTATGTGGAACAGTGAAGTTCCTGATATACGAACTACTGGGTTGTTACTACAGGAACTCATTTAAAAATTGTTCTGTGTGATATTTTTATGTAGGATTACGCAACAGTCATCCTTTATACAGTTATGCATTGATGAAGTAAGCAAAATCGTCATTATTATAGCAACTAAAATAACCACACAAACTGTTCAATTTAAATGCTCCTTTCCAATCTCTATTACCATAAGCACCATAATATAACGAAAAATATACAGCGTAAGCAATACAATTGACGAGGATCTGTTTTTATAAAGGGGAAATAGAAATAATCAACACGACTGATATCAATCTATTAAAACTTCACAAAAATACTCAACAACATCGACATTTTATAACTACACAAACCATGCAGAGGATAATATAACTAAAGAAAAACAAATCAGAAACATTCGATTAGATACACAGAAATGTTTGGTACACGAAGAGCTAAGAGACTAGGAAGTAGGTATATTAAAGATTATTCTATTTCAGTCATAAAACAAATTAAAGTTGTTTCTATGCGAACCGTATACTGTGAATATGTAATACATTAACGTACATCTTCCTCTACAATAAATGCGAACTACTGATGATGTGGGATAATTTTCTGTTGTTTTGTTTTTCTTTTCTTTTCGTTTGATTGCAGACCTGTCAAATATTTCAAAGGAATAAAATGGGTCGCCTCATTTAAAATCTCTACAAGCAAAATCGTATTTTCCTTAACTGTAACTAAATTCTTATGGATATTATGTCTCCATAGATGCAACAGTGATGCATGAACACTGTTTCTACTCAGTGTTATCCACTTTAAAATGATTGTAAATTCATGTTTGTCTACAATCTCCGATTTCCCAGCGTTTTCCTGCAAAATTCTACCTTCCACTTTGTAAACCGATCAATTTGCAACAATGTTGCAATACAATTAATATGGGCGATATACTTTTAACCTATTCATATTCAACGCCCACAAGATTATCTATTTCGGAAAGTGCATTACACAGTAATAAGCATTAACTGTGAAATATAAAAATAATATAAGGCTGATATGTAAACATAAATGCAGGAAACAAATTCATTAAAAACCTTATCAAAAACATTTTAAACAAACTTGAACATCTAAGAGGTTTATTTGATTTATACTTTTAGAAATTAAGTGCACTGCAAATTGAACCATCTTTGTATTTTACAAAGATATTTTTGTAAGCAATGTAAATTTTACATTGTTATCGTATAGTTAAAGTATCGGCTGATTGTGTCTATTTAGCCAAGTAACAAATGTCTATATAAATATACATTCTCTCGATTGTATAAAACAATGTAGCGTACTATATAGAGTGTCACCCTGAAATGTATGGAGATTTTCACTTTACGTTCGATATGGCTTCACAAGCTAGAAACCTATTGTCTAGTACTACCGAATAAAATGAAATCCACAAAATAAGAACTCAAAATAATTTAGATCTACCTGAAACGGTAAAAAGTTTGAACAGTTAATCAATAAACTTATATTAAATAAATACTTTTTGTTTTTCCCTTTTACATCAATATTTACCAGACTTTTTTTTTTGTAAGTGCCTCAATTATATTCTTGCTCACGCTGAAGCAAATGTATAAATGTAGCCCCTGAAATTGAATTACAAATGAATGCAAGCAATTTTATCATTTCACGTTGAACGCATTTTGAATAATAAAGAATAATTGTAGTAGTACACAGGAGTTATTACTCTGATTAAAATAAGAAGGTTGTGAGCTGGAATAATCGTCAGCACGGCGGGTAAAAATGCTTCACGGCATTTCATCCGTCTTTACTTTCTGAGTTCAAATTCCACCGAGATCGATTTTAAGGCGGTGAGCTGGGAGAAAAGTTAGCATGCCGGCCACAATGCTTAGCTGCATTTTATCTGTCTTTACGTTCTGGGTTCTATTTCTGCCGGGGTTGACATTGTCTTTCATCCATTTAGGGTCAATAAAACAAGTACCAGTTGATCATATTGGTCGATATAATTGTCTTAGCCTACCCTCTAAATTGCTGGCGTTGTTCCCAAATTTCAAACCAACGGTGGTGAGGTGGGAGAATTGTTAGCATAACGAGTAAAAATGCCTAGTGGCATTTCGTCCGTCTTTATGTTCTGAGTTCAAATTCCACCTAGATTGATTTGTCTTTCATCCTAAAACAAATACCAGTACAGGGGTCGATGTAATGGACCCTCTCCCTCCCCGAAATTACTGCCGTTGTGTCAAAATTTGAAAAGCATATGATTAAAATAAGAATGATTGAAATAACATACATCTATTAATAATGTGATATATGCGGATTATGACCAGCCATTCGTTTTGCACTATTTGCTTTAAAATTTCTCCCACGCTGCACTATCGTTTTTTCATATCGTTTTTTTCTTTTTCTTGATTAAAAGTGTTTACCACCATGTATGATGAGTTTAATGCAATAAAAATTACTTTGGTTTCACTCTAGAATAAAGGATATTTCGGATTATATTGCTACAGTATTTCACACTAGTTTTGAGATTCAAATATATTATATTTATTCCCGATTTTGTAGATCAATAATGGTCTCTTGTTAATGTTTATTCTTGTATTTCGCACACGAATAGAACATTTCACCAGTTAGGATCTTCACTTTATTCATGTCATTAAAACCCGTTTTAAACTTTTCCTTAATTTATTTAAAATTTTTGGCGTAGCTTTCTCATTATCATCTATAAATAATTGAAAATCCTTTCATTGATTGAATCTGACAGAAATCCCTGCGAGTAATATTATAAATCCATCGCGTGTTTCAGATTAGAATTACATTCTCACATTTGAAAATTAGGCTGTTCATCGCACCATAAATATCAACTAGGTAAGTCGCAACTCCACAAATAAAACCAGCCTATTCAATAGTTGGTGGACATGATTTATAAGTAAAAATTCAACACTTGTGTCGCAAATCTGGACGAAGTGTTTCGGCTGCCATCGACCTTCAAATTCGGAGGGGTAGTTTTTCAAAGTTTTTATTATTATCTCCTCGTAATTCATCAAAGAGATTTCTGTTTAAAGTCAGAGATTTCATTTTCCTAAACGTAAATATTGAATAAAGGCTTTGAAATATTTACTAAACATTTAACTCTTAGCAAAAAGATGTTGATGATAAATTACACAAGTAACTATGAACAGATAGGATACTTTCTTTAGGCTATATGAGATCGGAATAATTTGGTAAACCGTTTCAGATGGTGAATCATCAGTTGCGCATGATACCATATTGCTGAAGGCATTTATCATCAAGTTAATGCTAATTATTCGTTGGCTCGTGCTGTCAATTTATCAAGTTGTCCTAAATTTTGTCTTCCTCATTTCATTTCACAACGGAATTTCAATATCTTCATCAATATAATGACAGACTGTAGCATTAATAAAATAAACTGTCTCTCAAATAACTGTATTTTTTAAGGTATATAGTATAAATTAATATATTTTTCGAAAATCTAACAACAGAGCAAAGCCTACTAAACCTTTTCTTTAGAAATAGAGGAAAGTCCAAAAGAAGGGAAGAAAATCACGAACGATTCACATGTGGTTACATTTTGAATATATATAGGACTGGAAGATGATTGAATTATATGATGATTTCCTTGCTTTCTCATTATGGTAAAACATATCTAAACTTTTGAAGCAAAAGATTTCATCTCACCAGTACGACGAAAAATATAAAACGACATAACTGATACCTTAAGTTGCGAAACTTTGATGGAAGACCACTATATAACTATTTCTGTATGCTTTTGTATATTGTTATTTTTTCGGTAATTTCTTCGGAGTTATGTTTTTCAATATGTAAGATTACAGTCCTATTAAATGGGCCAAGAGTTTCTTTTTAAAATGATTCCTTCTCCTAAAACCAGAAATGTAATGAAAGTGATGCATAATTTTGCGCACGTTCACAGAGTGAGCCTAATTGTGACAGACGTTCTCCAGATTTTGTGAGTGTACACAAAACGTAAAACTTTCTTTGCATATGTATGAGTACGTATGTGGCGATTACATTGCATTTTATTTTACATTAAAATTATTGAAAGATGGATACGGAAAGCTTGAAGTCAAGTATTTATTTCTAAGAATGATGGTACAGACTTGCTGCTTTATATACTAGGCACTGATCAAGACACATCCATTGTTATACCATATTCGTAGGAAGAATCTTATAGTAAACACATATTTCTTATACAAATAAGTCCCTACACTTAAAGACGAAAAATATGCAAGCACGTTTTTGATCGGTGCGAATGAATAACAAATTTAATAGGTTTAAATTTAATATATTTTTTCGAAAGTCTAACAACAGAGTCAAAGCCTACTAAATTACATGGGACTAAACTTGTATTTATATATTTTACTAGCCCTTTTTACCATGTATTTTTGTTTGTTATTTTGATTGTCCTTAGTTGCTCTCGAACGTACAAAATAATTACGGATTGAGAAGAAGGCAGAAAAATACAATTAAAACCCATGATTTACACAATGGCAGTCATAGAACCATAATACTGCTTGGCACTGTTAAATAAAAAAAATTCAAAACGAGAGCAAACTACTCATATACATAAACAAAACATACATATTTATCATCGGTATTGCACTGTATGCTCGTAACAAAAATAAAACATCTCTGTAGAGGAAACAAACGCTATCTAGTTGAAAATTTATGGTAGTAGCTAGCAACTTTCTCACAACCAACGACAACTTTTATTTAAATGTATTTTCCCTCAACCTCGCGCCTTTGGAAAGTCAGATAAACAAGCTGATTTATAAATAGCAAATTGTTTCACACTTGCATCTCACGTTTGAGGGATATATGTTGATGTGTAATTAAACATTTTAGGCTGTTGAATTTCCAAATATTGAACATTCTCAAGAGCAAACTTTGTTCGCACTAAATAGCCTGCGAGACGCAGGGGGGAAATAACAGTTATTAATTTGTAATGCATATTGCAATTTATTTTATGGTATGTATAAGCTACTCTACAACTTAGTCACAAAATGAGAGTACACTAAATATTTCGTAATCTTTTGACATTTTGAATTTTCTCAGTACTCCCACGTGTATTAGATTAGATGTTTATTATTATCACATAGGTGTACTGAATTACAAATAAAGACACAATTACAACATAATAATGATGAAGTTGTTATTCGTCAAGGTAAAGCTCGGCACCTGATGTTTCTAAAACGTTGTTAATATTTATTTACTACAGAATTTCAGGATATTTTCTGATCGGCTGCCACTTATGAATTTCTTCAATTTTTGTTCCAACTTACTTCATATTTGGTGTACTGATGTTGCTTTGTAAAGTATTCATTGACATAAAATACATTACCGTCATAAATCAAAAGATAAAGAGGTAACAGCCTTTAAAGTTTGCAAATCTGGGGTAATTTTCCCCAACCGAAAGCCACGGATATATAGCTACCTGTTTCCATAGTAAGAAGCCAAGCTGTTTACCACGTGTTCTTTGTGTCGCTTATTAAGTGCTTAAAACTCATTCGGTATTTGGTGTGACGTGACCACGATATTTGCTAAAGATAACAGTTAAATAGGCCATCAGTTACGCACGAAATTTTCGTTTTCTTTTGCCCTTTGCATAATCGTATTAATTCCGGTTTCTTGAATACAAATTCGCAAAAAAATATCTGAAAATTCCAACAAATTAAAAAAGGTATGTGGAGTTATATGGCGTGCGTAAAACAGAGTTCTGCCAGTATTTAATTTGTTTACATTTGACAAATCTTCTTTTGTGGCTGGCTAAAAATATCAAACTTTAAACCTCTGTAACCCTTTTGAAAAATCTTTCTGGAAAAAGTGAATTATATCTCAAGATTCAGTGTGGACACTTACATCAATACACCAAAGTTTTAAATTTTCACTAAACTTCAAACTTTTCACTGGTAGAGCCAAACAAAAGATCCGAATTTCACTTAGTAACAGCTTTGAAGTAATTTAAATGTATTCATCTATAATATGGAAGGCGCAGCAAGATTCAAATTTCGGTGACAAATCATTAATACTCTTGTTAGTAATACTTATAGTGGCTTCACATTTTGGCACAAAAAATTCTAAGTGACATATTTATTGCTTGTATCTCTGTGAAGTTCTTTGCGTATTTTCGTGGATCTGTAATCAAAATATATGCATAAATTTATATACAGCCTATCATCTCTTGCATAGTCATCGCTCCCCACATTCCTCAAATCTCTTAATCCAACACAAGGGACTGCAGTACACTCATTGCACTGTAAAAATTCGTCCTTCCTCCTGAATGAATATGCCCCAATTACCACAGTTAACAGCAAAAACATTTTTCTTAAATACAGACCCGATTCCTTTAAACCCTTCGGTTTTTATTAACGAAAACTGTTTTCTCCATATAAGCATGCATAGAAACACACACAAACGCAAGTACACATAATTTTCTTTCACATTTTTGAACATATAGAAGCAAGAGTATGAATATAGAAATAAACTTCAAAATACTTATCTATACCCCATTATAACACAGTCAAGACGCATCCAGTTCTAATCTATCGTGTTCGGGTACATCAACCATTTCTGTATCCTTACTTTTGCAAAAAATTTTAAACGGGAATGAAACTGTTCATACGCATTAATCGCTCGTTTTAATTCAGTACATAAATCTACACTATTAAATTTTCGGGACACTACCACATCATCCAGTATTTTTTCACCAGAAGTAAATATGGTTTTTCTCCATGGTTTTCAAAGAAAATCGTTCATACCCTTTCTCATATTACAACAGATTATTCTGCAGTAGAAAACTTTTACCTACGTCTAAAACTTATAATTAATATCAATTTCGAATTATTTCTCGTTATTGAAATGAATTAAGTAGCCCTACAGTTTCAGTTAACATATTGATATGATGTCAAAAAATGTCCCTATAACCTAGTGTACAAAACCTTGCCATAAATATCTAACAAGAGAAAACAAATTGATCTGAGCACTTTTAGTTACACATATTTTATTTAGATCATACAAAACAGCTGTCAGTACGTTAAGGTAGGCGGACAAAATATATTCAATAATATAGTGCGATAGATATAATTGGTGTAACATTTACTGTACACAAATTCGGCCAGTAGTGTACTAAAAAAAAACAATCGTTTGGCAGTCCTATATTTTGAAAACATTCCTATTTAGTTAAGAAGCATGTTTATAAAAGGGATTAGATAACGTTGCCGTCTTTAAAATTATCTATGAGCTTTCAGTAGTATTTGAAAATGTTGCATCCATTCAGTATCAGAATTTGATCGCAGATTTATAAAAGGCATGTCAGAGCCAACAGTGGGCGCCTCATTTATTTGATCTATCTTATATGAATCGATATACTTCGTCGTGTAAGTGGCTATTATGTTATTTTACTGACCCTATGATATCAGCATTAAACCGACTGACATTTTATTGACAGCCTGCTTAAAAGAACATTTATTTTAGCTATTATTAGAAGATTTGGTGTCAGGAAATTGAGTTGAATTATAGATGATATTAAAATAATGCTACTCTTCACAGTTTTAAAAACTTTTCGTGTATTAAAAATATTACTCTCTGTCCTTACCATATATTTTCACAGATTCTAAAATACAAATTGTTTCTTAATTGTATGGTAATTCACAATTACCGTCATTAAATTGTAGTTTAAGCAACACAATTACATACATACAATACCGCTTTGTAAGAATGTATTGTATACTACGTTTAAGAATTATCCAAACTTGTCATTTTAACGTCGACGGGAAAAAGACCATCGTTATGTATATTTTTTTTTAAATTCTTAACTATTTTAATATATAAGATTAATCAATGTGTCTAAATTTTCGAATTAATTCTAGATGAGAAAAATTTCTTTACATTGGTGGAGGTATACAATTTTGTTATATAATAATTTATTTGATTGCCGGTGCATTTTTATGTTATAAAATAGTTATTTCTGCTTCGACTAGTATATCATATTCTTAATTAAAATAAAAATTATCCAAATATGTGTACACTTGTAGATTATAGGACTAATAAGAAAGAGAAATTTAACATGAAATCGTGTATCTTTCAAAATGTTATACGTATCTATCAGCTTGTTTTAGTTTTGTTTAGTATTGACTAATTTTTGATATTAAAAATATCCTGAAAATTGTATAGGTAAAATTCACGAAATGAACAAGCACAGGTATAGTAGTACGTATATGGATTTTTCTTTGTAACTACATGTTTTAGCGCAACGGCTTGAGGGGTCGTTTCTCATAGACACATGCTCGTGTTGATTGATGATACTGTGTAAATGGTACTTGGAAGACAGTATTCTTCGTAGATTTTATATACAAAAGAACATAAACAAAACAACAAAAACGGTAATATCTATAGACAATTTTTTGTTTCGGTACTAGAAATTATTTCAGTGTTCTAGAACTGATCAGGGGGATTTATGGGGGAAATTATCCAAAATATATATGCTCTAATTAGATATGTATATGTATGTATATACATATACATATATATGTGATGCATTATTCCAAGACTATGTAGTTCCATTACCTTATTTCGACTTAGAATTGCATATATATACATATATCGTAATATATCTACAAAAGCACCGCTTTGAAATCAATGGTTTAGTCATCTATCCATAAACATATATTACATGTTATACACTTTTCATTTCTGTCAGTAGAACACTAAATATTTGAACTAATTAAATGTATGCAAGTCCGTCAAGAAATCGACATGTAGTGGAACGGAATTCTTCAGTTTTATTATCTAAACAGTTTCACAAACGAAACTTCAAATTTATTCTCTTCTAACTTTCACATCTACACACGTATTATAATAACATGATTTAAGAGTTTGCAGTATAGTATAGTTGAGCATATAGCAGCATACACACTGATTAGTTGGACATACAACATGCACACTCAAAACTTAAATGAGGAACGTATAACATTACACGTTCATGATTATGTAGCTGAATGATGCACACCATGCTGTTAGAAGTTCCTTGGATGAATACAGGTTGTCTCTAGTGCAGATCGGTCTTGTACAAGTAGTCGAATCAGATGCCCGATCTGAGGAAATCGTTCCGTCATTGTGGGATAATGCTGAAGGACCCGGAAAGGATTTTGGATCCCCTGTTTTTACTGAATAATTAATGTTAAGAAAAAATTAGCTATGTCGATATATTTACTTCAAGAAAACATATTCCGAAACTAAACACTGGTGCAATACTTTTTTCCGCAATTGGGTTCGAGGGAGGGATAATTTTACAGAGGAAAACTGAGTCAAATCGACGGCTACTATAAATGATCGTGTTGCTTTATTAATATATTCATAACAAGAACAAAAAATATAAAAAATGGCAGTGACACAAGACTAATAACATAAAGCTCCGGGATAGTTGTTAAAATAATTATAGCTTCAATATCACATGGTCCCTATATACGAGCAATTACAGGTAAAACGTTATTCTCTTATTCCATAATCTTAATTCTAACTGATTTTACTTCATATCCGCCATTGTTTGATTTAAGTGCATAGGTTGATTATTAACAGTTCTCTTTCTAAGTGCTAATTTAGTAAATGATTGTAAAAGTTGCAAAGAATATATTTCCCTGATGACATGACAAATTTAATAGATGAATTATCCTAAGTATTTGAAAATGTTACATGTATTCCACAATCGGCATGAAACAAATTATCTAAATTAGTATTCATTCTTAAATATTTTGTTTTATTCACTGATTTTGAGCGGCTACTAACCACAAACACTAAATTAGTATTTGCAATATGTTAATGAGACAAAGTTAGCAAAAAATGTTATAAGGAGAAAAATAAATAAACAAACGGCTGTAAATTGGAAATTACAATACAGTTGGAATATTATCGATAGAAATCAATAATTTGCCGTCATATTAATCAGTAAAAACTGACAAGCAATTTGTTTGCAACTTGTCAGATCTTACTGAATGCGTTACGATACGTCTACGGTAGGTCCCATTTTATTTTTGGTTTGACAGTTTTATTTAAAATTGCCATTATATACAGTACATCAAGGACCGAATTAGGAATGAACACGTGCTTGGTAATGTATTTAAGGAGTATAATTCTCAGCATTAAGTGAACTATTTGACATGGATGAGACATGAAGTCGCCGATCGAGAGATTTCTGCATTGTTTCGTTTGTCTCTAAGCAAGATATATGAGTATATCGTTATTTGTTCGCAAAAGTTTGTCAATTAAATGTAAGAAACGTTTGCTTTTACATACTTTTCAAGTTATAATCTATAATTTGCTCATTTAAATACATATTATGTTCTGCTTTGTGTTTTTACTTATACAACCTAGAGTTTATTTCATTAAAGTAGGAGCAAAGTAACAACGGCATTTTCAAATACTGGTTAACTATAATTTCAAGTCAAATTTAATCTATACAGTGGGGATTAATTTAAATAATATTCTACATTAATGCTTATGTACATATATGTAGTACCAATGAGTATATACATAAAGAGAATAATATAGGCACACACACACACATATAAATATACACATTACACACACTGAGATGTGCATACACATTGTGTGTGTGTGTGTGTGTGTGTTGCGTGCGTCTGTATTCTGAGTCACAACAACATATGTATTTCTCTTCACTGAAACTTTATCTACTAACCAATCACTCACTAGAGCTAGTGAGGCGGTGAAATAATAGCATATAGCCCAGCCTGTGCATCAACCGACATGTGTTCTAACATATGATGCCTCAGGTGATAATTCGTACCGTTTCAGCATCATCTCTATGTGGTATATTAACATCCTATATATAACTGCGTATCGTCACTAAAAACACACTACATTTTCTTAGAAATATATACATTAAATAAATGTATATAGCAGTACAGCATGATTGTGGTAATTGCGACGAGGAAGAAATTTAATGAGTTTTATTCTTCTACAGCTTGCTTAGGGACTCGATGATACAATCTTACTTCTTTGTTATAGCTAAACAACAGAAGATGCAATAAGAACCTAGACGGATCGTCGGATTATTCACGAATGAACTTTCGTTACTGGGTCATTAGTTTCACATAGATAAATTCTCATAACCTTATATCTTCTTTAAATTTGTATTTCTGCCTATACAACCGCCGATGTATATAATTATGAAAGAATAAACTTCTACTGTAGTGCCAACTGTAAGGTGGTGGAGCTAAATATTTCTGAAATCAAGATTCGTCATCTACGCAGAGATAGCATTTTGCACAATATTACTGGAGGTAAACAATGTATCAAAAATTAAAATCATGAGTGGATCACCAGCCGTTAGTGCCGGATCCACCAGAACTGGTACAGAGTAAACACTTCAGTGATAAAGTTATTCAAAAAATATTGTATATATTTTCACTAAAGTTACTTTCACAAGGACATAGATATATATATTTCTGAATATATTCTATAACCAATCGGCTGTTATTTGTACATATATTTTGCGAAATTTCCTTTAACATTTACCACTTTAGTTTTCTAAAAGACAGTCTTGTAATAATATTGCCTCTGGTGAAATAATATATGACAACTGGCAAAAATTAGTATTTTCGTTATACTTATTTACATATTCCAAATGGAGAACAGTAATCTCAAGACTCTCTCTACCATGCAGCGTAACCAATAACGAAATGTCCAAACAGGCAAATTATTTGTCAATGTAAGAAGCTGGACAGACCTTCATCTGAAACCATTAGTTAAATATCGTGGGAGCCAAATTAAATATGACGTGAAATATAAAGAGACGTGATTAAGGTCATACTGAAGTGATTTTAGAAATTTTGAACTAACGACACATGAGCTGATAGTTGAATATTTTGTGCACTCATTTATAACCCTTAGGCATATTGAACAAATATATTTCCATAACATTCCTTGGTAAAATCTCTTTATTGATATTTAGACATATTTTTCCTCTTATATATATTTTAGTTCGTAATATTTTAATTATAACCTAAAGAGAAGCGAATTTCAAAATACAGATTTAATGAAATCACGATCAGTTGCTCGAAGCAATACATGTCCGGAAATTAAAATAGATTTACCAGAACGCTTGTCATGTCAACGTTTCTAATTTATAGAATACCGAGCGAACGTCTGTCAAATATTATGATTTTCTGAAGTATTCAATAATTATTAGTATCTCATCAGGGCATGATTGAGTGATCATTTATTATACTTAGGTTGCTCATCGAAGACTTTATTCTATTATGCATAGCAAATATAAATTCTTAATACACAAGTTAGAAAGTTTTTAAATAATGTGAATTTCATTACAACTATATATTTTCTAAGGAGTATATAATCGTCATATTCATCCTATCGTAACTATAAGTATTAACACAAAATTATAGATATAAGTAATGAAAACTAAACATAGAATTTTTCCTTGCAAGAATACGCGCTCACGTACGTGTACAAGGGCAAAATATACACATATGTGTTTTAAACGAAAGTTATAATTTGTCCGAACCATTGCAGTATGCGACAACTTCACAGACGTTTAAAAAAACATTCGAACAATGTAAACGAGAACTGACTTAAAACATGTAAGGTGATGTCAATGAATAAAGATAAGATGAAAAGAGATTTCCCTGCATTATCTGTTTATTCATCCTATAACATTTAGAGAATATTCGCTATTTTCAAAGGGAAGAATAAAAATCAAATCGTTGTATGGCCTATGTTGTTACTGGCAGGCACAAACTAACGCACAAAAGTTACCTTAACATTGACTCTTCCTGCTGAAACCGACACATCCCAACTAAATCTGGGCTTTCTTACCTCTATTTGACAAAAGATATTCTTCTCCGATATATTATAGCACCATTTGAAGCCTTTATATCTATTGATAAAACAATATATGGGCATACGTATTTTGCTTAACTTCACGTGTGCATTTGTCAGTGTTCTAAGATTTCTAGAAATAATCGTCTCATATTCATCTATTTGCCTATCAACTTACATATCTTTCTAAAATCAATGTATGATTGTTCGTATCTACCTATCTACATATTTGTGTGCTTGGGTGGGGTATGCATTCATGTATGTTTGTGAGAGTGTATGTGTGTGCGTGTAAGTGTGTAACGTAAGTGTATACATGCAATCTTTTGAAGTCTATACATTTCGATTTATGATTATATGCTATTCTGTTAGCATCTCATTATATAAGTTCTAATTTACATTTTATTCATCTTCGTTTAAACTTCCTCTTCCTTTCAAATTCCTTTCTCCTTTTTATTTCCATTTTCAGTTTTTGTTAATCGCAGCTCCTCTTTTGTCCAGCTTACACGCTTAGATGTCTATACTATATTAAAGCTAAGTTACGGTCATTTTCCACTCATTAAGCAAGGGATGCGTAGTTGTCTCCCTGTTTACTTTTCCTCCTTTTTATCTTTTTTCTTTATATCACTGAATTTTCTTTGATCTTCCTTCAATGCTTTCTTTTTCTAAGACTAAGATTTATGATTTCTCATGACTACTCGGCTTCTAAGTATAGTCTCTTCATCTATTTTTACATATTCATTCACACATTTTTTTTTTTTACTTTTTTCATTTATACTTATCTCTCCACTAGACTCAATCGCCTTCACTTATATATCTTCTCGCTCCCAATTTGACACCATTTCTTCGTATCACCCTCACCAAGCCACTATTGCCACTATAAATTCTCCGAGAATTTATGGTGGTAATAGTGTCTTTTGACGTCTATTTTTTATTGCGTGGTGAGGCGCAAGCCAAGCCCTTGTTATGATTATATATATAATTATAAAATGTTTATAAAAATTTACCTATGAGTTTGTATTTCCGCGCTGACAACCTGGTAAAAATCATTTATGATTTTATCCTCTTTTATTATTGTTATTATATATATATATAATGAATCCTACTTTCTGCATATAAACCGTTAACAGGCAACCTACAATGGTTTCTGCTTAGATAACTATTTTAATGTAATACTACTTCAGTTACGTACGTTGGCTTATTTATTTATCCCGGGGATCAGTTATACAAACACTGAATATATTATTCCCTCTTTTGGGTGATTTTGTTTGTATTTAAGACGTCTCAAATCTCTTAGTTTGTTTTTCTTTATTACATCACATCCATAACAGATTTCATCTTGAGCGAAAACAGCAACAAATTCCCTATCTATATTGTACAAATTAAGTATCCTATATAGAAGGTTATTTTACATAAAAGCAACATATATATATATACACATACATACCTTTAGCTATCTTCTCTGTATAAACATACATATGCATACACATCCATATGTATACATATATTTGAATTTGTTTCATTGGAGATGCAAGAATAAATTAATCAATAAAATTCCAACCTAGTCTGATTTTCACGTTTTATTATCTAAAATTTTTACAATTTTACAATAACATACAAATAGAATATTATACATTTATTGTAATAAAACACGTACTTTCATGAGTTACGCAATCGTTAGGTTTATGTAGTGGTGGTGGTGGTGGTATTAGAGTAGTAGAGACGTAGTAGTACTAGTAGTAGTAGTAGCAGCAGTAGTAGTAGTGGCAGTCATGTTCCACAATTGAGAACAGTTGTTGATTGTGGAACACGACTGTCACTACTTCAACTGCTGCTGTTGCTGCTACTTCTACTACTACTACTATATAAACCTGATGATTGCGTAACTCATTAAAGTACAAATTTTATCACAATAAATATACATTGTATCATTATATTGTAAAATTGTAGTAAAAAGATTTAATAAAAATCAGATACGTTAGAATTTCATTAATATATATGTTTATATATTCAATGTATCGTATATGAGTGTGTATATATATATATATATTCACATACATATATATACATGTGTGTTTCGAGTGTGTGTATTCGCTGTCTGTGAAATGATTCTATACATGATAAAAATTGTATTATAATAACAAAATTCTTTCGTGGTCGCATGCCAATGCTGAAATCTGTCACAATACAGGAGATAGAGACATATTTTTCTCAAAACTTTGGTAGCGATCATCGTGATCAACAACGTTCTACCGAGTGTGATTGTACGTGGTGTCTCGCTCCGCTCAAAAGAGAAGACAAAGCTCCCTTAAATCACAGTTTCGAAAAGAGAAAAACGCTTTGGATAGTGTGGATGAGTTACTCTATTCGTAGTGCAATTGTGTTTGGTCGCGCCTGGATTGTCTTTCATTATATATTAACTCAACTGAAACTGGCTTTGGGCGATATATGAATAAGAACAGACAAAAGTAAGAGAGGGAGGAAGAGAGCGTTATTGAAGGACAGAAACAGAATGAGAGAATAAATTACTGTTGTATGTTTTATTTAGGGTACGGAAGCGATATGTGACCATATTTCACTTGAGAATAAATTTCAGTATTAATCTCTAATTATGTTATTGAAGACGCTGAATAATTGGGAAACATACTGAAAACAGCCGAACAATGTACACATCATTGTATCAACATGAATTGTCTGACTGTGAAAGATGCTCGAATCAATACATGATTAGACCACATCTAGTCACAAATGCCGACAATTTGGCTAGTGTAGCATGCAAGATTTGTTCAGTAATGCTATATGCGAAACAAATACCTTAATAATTAGAAGCTGGAAAATGGTGGAACAAACTAGCGGAGAAATTATTTTTCTTTGTCTCCTCTCGCTCTCTCTCCTTCTTTTCCATCTCTCCCTTGGTTCTCTTCTTGCTTCTTCTGTTTTTTTTTCTTCTCTCTTCTTTCTCACTTCTCTATTTCTCTTCCATTTCCTCTCTCACAATCATTTGCCTTATTTCTACACAATTCTAGCAAGTCTGAATTTAGGACGCTGTTATCTTATGAAGCAATGGCTGCTGTGAAATGATATCTACTTATCGACAGAAATGAGAAAACAACTGATACAATAGTATGCTAACAATGTCGCTAATCATGATAACAACATTTGTAGACGCAAGAATAGAAATGATTAATCAAAATAGCACCAATATTAGCCTTAATATCATTACGAAATATACTTCTACTGTAACAATAGTGGTGATAGTGGTTTAGCTCTTGGGGTCGTGGTAGCGGCGCTTGTGAAGGGGGTGCTTTTGTTGGCGATGCTGATAATTTCTAACATTAGCACAAGAATATGATCACTTTTTCAGGTTGGCATAGGGCTAGTAGAATCGATTAAGGCAATCTCGAGTACATGGAAAAGAGCGTATATTTCGGCACACCCTCGCGAGATTTAGTACAACAAATGTCTGGATACAGGTATTTGCTTTATAGTTAAAATTCACGTCAAAATCACGTAGCTGTCTTTCGGTATAAGTAGGTGGCGTGCATTCTGTAAGTGTTTTCAACAATAACGGGAAATAATTTTAGATTTCAAACTTCTGTGGGAAAACAACCTGGCCATATTGATCGTGCCACGAACAAATTTCATTAGACACTCCACTTTTCACTTGGAATATTGTTTTGCGTGTTTCCTTAGGAGTTACTGTTTCCCTGGAACATTCTTTTCAATGTTTCACGCATAAGTAAACGTACTACTTCATATATCAAAATTGATTTATTACAGAAAATATCTGGATTCCCTTATGCAGTAACCATATGTTCGAGATACGATTCGGAATCTATTTTGTAGAAGCCATGTGTTCTTTAAAATAATATAAGCATTGATAGAGTGAATGCATTGCCTCACATATTCTTGTTGTGACGATCCAACCATATCTACATATCAGAGTCTACATTGTCTTACGTATCCTTTCCGCCTTTAGTACAGTATAGTTTTTAGATGTCAGAGGTATCTGTCTACTATTACAAGCAGGTCAGTTTAGAATTCTTCATCAGTATTTGTGAAACAAACTGCATTGTATTGCTTCAATTATAATGATGAAAAATGTGCTATCAAAAATTTGATTAATCACTCAATTAGTAAAACATTTCAGTTGACACAAAACAAAACAATTCATTATAATATAAACATAAAATATTATCTATGCTTTCAAAGGTCATCAGAAAGTGAGTTTCAATTGTTGAACTACCATGTATAGTGGTTCATTTCTCTCAGTAGATGAAGATCCATTGTTATATCAGCAATCATTCTCGACTTTGATATCTCGTATTATTGGCATTGGTGTTGTTTCTGCGTTCAGACTACGTTTGATAGTCCACCTGAAACACTGTATTACTCGTATCAAATTAGCATCTTCCTTAAAAAGCTGTATAAGTTGTCTTAAAACTTAAAATCGTTAAGCTATAGCATATATCCCAAGTATGGTCGGTCTAGTGAGGCATATAGCGTTCAGTATCATTTAGGTGTTGTAGACGGATTCAAGTACCTCAGAAATATTAACACTCAGCATTTGTAGAATTATGGACCATCGAGTTGGTCAATCGATCAACTAGAAATGGTAGGTAAATCTATTTAAAATAGTATCCTATGCTCTTCATAGAAGCAAACGGAGGACACAATGGGTATATATATATATATATATATATATATATATATTATATATATATATATACCCATTGTGTCCTCCGTTTGCTTCTATGAACAGCATAGGATACTATTTTAAATAGATTTACCTACCATTTCTAGTTGATCGATTGACCAACTCGATGGTCCATAATTCTACAAATGCTGAGTGTTAATATTTCTGAGGTACTTGAATCCGTCTACAACACCTAAATGATACTGAACGCTATATGCCTCACTAGACCAACCATACTTGGGATATATGCTATAGCTTAACGATTTTAAGTTTTAAGACAACTTATACAGCTTTTTAAGGAAGATGCTAATTTGATACGAGTAATACAGTGTTTCAGGTGGACTATCAAACGTAGTCTGAACGCAGAAACAACACCAATGCCAATATATATATATATATATATATACATGTATACATTCTCTCAGCAATTTGAATACATAATCGCTATTATAAATGTTATTATATGCAAACAAGAATATTAATAACAAAACATGTTCATTTTTGTTTTACATTTTTGTTTTGTTTGTTTTTGCAAAATATGATACACTGTACAAGTACCAAAAATTATTGAAGCTTACTGTCTCAATTCGCCTCTTTCAATTAGAAACTGCATTCATCAGGTTTTATTTAGTCATCTTGATTTGTACGTTCCGTAGAGCACACATCAACGAATCGTTGGTATTCTGGGCATGTGCGAAGGTCTCCCTCTCAGTGACCCTGGAGATAGAGAAGACCAGGGCAATTAAATGCCCCATGCAATTCTCTCGATCCTGGGCTTCACAAATGACTCCGCCGTCTTGATGTAGGCTGCCGCATTACCTCTAAAAGCTTGGGGGAACAGTGGGTGTCATGACATGGCCTTATTATTCCAAGACTACCAAAGACAATGGAAACTGGAAATGCTTAAGAATGGGAGATCCATGTGGTTTGTTCAGAATCGTTTCTCATTCAGCCTGTTCACTTTTTTGATTTTAGATAAAGTTCTTTTCTTCAGAGAAGAACCATAGCATGTTGAAGTGCTTGGATTTGTTGCATAAGCCGTTCGACCAGATCACCGGGTCATATATTACATGAACTGCATTCTTCCTGTAACCCAAGATTTGTACAGGACATCGAGTACCACACGATCGTTTTTCACAATGTTTGACCTTGGAGAACGTGCTTCTTTTGCTACGAAAGACATTCTCGCTAGAGGCGATGAGCTCACTGCTGGTAACACCAGGTGACATTAAAGAAGGTTGGAATGACTGAGTTATTGCGGTTGGCAACTAAAACGGCAAAAAAGGCAGGGTTTGTTTTAATTCAAAGCTTCTATGTTGGGACAGAAGAAGAGAAAGTATTTTGCTAAAGTTTAGGTTAGTTATGGTTCTTAAAATGTTTGCTTTGTAGGAATTATGCTCAAGATATCGGTTATAACGGTAGGCAAGTTTAATGAGTGGGTGATCATACAGGCTATTCCAAGATCATTTAAATCTCTAATATAAGATAGATTAATAGAATATTTCGGTGGATAAACAATACATGTTAATGTTGAAGAAAATAAAAAGTGTTTGAAGTATGTATCTTGACAAAAGCAGTTAGCAACATAAAATATACCAAGTGTTTATCAGCGTTAGTTATTTGTTTTCGTTAAATTAAACGAAGTGTCCGTATTATTAATTTCACCTTAAGCGTGAATATTGAAAATGTCTCCATCTATACCAAATTCTGATTGGTTTATTCTGCCATTGTGCTAATATCTTGGAAATACGGATGTAATCATATTCCCAGATTGTAATTAAATAAGAAAATTTTATTTCAAAATTGAGATTAATAACTTTTTTGTCTCAGTGACCTATTAAACTCGGGAAGTGTTATATGTCTTTTCAGTTATCTGAGACATAATATCTTTATGTTTTGCACACGTGAAGAACGAAATTGTGTGACGTTTAAAAGAGAATGTTTCAGTCGCGTTTTATTCACCAGTAATGCCTAAAGTTATTTGGGTGTTGTGGGGTTCTGGAATGCATATATTTGCGTGTTGATTCTTCTTTCAAATGCTAAGAAAATTTTCCATTTCAAATTTTCATCAAAAGCATTTACCTAATTATACCGAATTAGAAACAAAAACATTTATTCCATTAGGATAATGTATTTAGCTAATATTGCTGCAGAACTATTGACTAAATCTTTATATAGGCTATTAGCTTTCTGCCTATGCTCTAAACGTGAACATGATTTGAGTGAACATGTGCTTACATACCAAAACATGCATATTTTCATAAAGCTTCCCGTTATATATATATATATATATATATATATATATATATATATATATATATATATATATATATATATATATATATATATATATACGTATTAGGCTGATAAACATATTATTGTAAATGGAGGAAATTAGACGGATTAGAGAAAAATCGATGTGACTCTCGCCCTTATCTCACTTCATTTAACTTTTCTCTCATTTTCTCTCTGTCTGTCTTTCTCACTCTCCCCCCCCCCTCTCTCTCTCTCTCTCTCTCTCTATATATATATATATATATATATATATATATATATAACAGTTCACGTGAAGAGAGAAGCGGAAAATAACATGATAAGTATCTTTATGGTTATTAAAATAAATCATTAATAAAAATTGCACTCATATTAACTGCATTTTCAACATTCTTTCAAGCGTTATGATTATCTATAGTTTGGATTTTTCAGCAATTATATATTGATAGATGCTCCAGTATTTCCGGTTCTTTGTATGTTCTGTTCGAGATATATTTTAGACTATATAATAGAAATAAAGTTATTGATATTTCTGAGGAGTATTTGTGTATTATTCGTAATGACTGAAAAAACTTATTAATTTTGGCACTAATTGAAGAAAAAAAATTAAATCGTATACTGCATGAAGCAGAATTTTTAAGTAATAATTTCACTGGAAGTTTTTATTATATGGTGACTTTCAGAACATATTTTTTGATACGATAGAGATATTTGTTATGTGAAATTTGAATATCTACCAGAATATGAGCTCAGGTAAAATCATCCTGTTATTTTGTTAGTTTTTTTCTTATGAAGCTATTTATTATGTTTGTTTCAATTCACTATTCTCTCTGCCTTATAATTTAGCTGCGTTGTGTGAAGACTATCTAATTTATTAATATTAGCTACATCAAATAATATTTTTACATGAATGCAATTTGCAAATTAATATTCGTAATATGTTAATACAGTGGATCTCCAACAGTTAAATACCAGTCTTCCTACCCACAAACGAATATTAATGTAAAATATTAACGTTCCAAACACCTCTTTTTAATCACAAGTAGAAAATATAGTTGCTGTGTCTACATACGTCTTCCAACAACATGATGTTGAATATGTTCAAAATTTGAAAGCTATTTGAAATTTATTGGAATTTGCCAAAATCGTTTTTTGACTTCACAACATAGTGTGACCTGGCGTCCCAAATGAAAGCAGTGAAGAGCTACCCTGATAGTATAGTTCTTCACTCTTGTTTCTTTATGTTGGTTGAAAATGTCTCACTTTGCAATTTTAAGTTTCCACTATTCCACTATTTATCTATTCATATATAGGGTGGCCAAGTTAGAAATTTGTAGTAAGGTATATGGTAAAATTTGACAGCTGCTCATTTTGCGCCATTATTATGTTTTGACAAACTTTATTTTTTGTTAGAACTACGTTAAGGGTACAAGTGTCTGTGGAGTGCTCAGACACTTGCACGTTAATTTCGCGAGCAGGCTGTTCCGATGATTGGATCAACTAGAACCCTCGTCGCCGTAACCGAGGGAGCGCCACGACGATGTATATATATATACATATATATATATATATAAACATGTTTAGTATTAATAGATACATATATGTGTGTGTATGTATGTGTGCCTGTATATATATATATATATATATATATATATATATATATATATATATATATATATATAATATACATACATTTATATAAATAAGAATAAGATCGTTATTTAAATATTGATCTTACCAGGTACCCATCATAGGAATAAAAACCTACAAATGTAATAATTACTATTAAAATTATAATTTAGGGTATCTAAGATATACATTGAATGTGATTTTAGCCTCAAGTTTTGACTGCTATTTCCAGCGTGGTGGTATCTCTTAGATACCTTAAATTATAATTTTATATATGTATATATATATATATATATATATATATATATATATATATATATATATATATGCGTGTGTGTGTGTATACACACACAGTGCTAGAAAGACTAAATATTATTTCCACCATTTGATTCCCAATTATAAAATTGTTATGATACTTTGTCTAATTATTTTTTGGTAGAATAATGCTCATTTGCTTAGTAACTATTGCTATTATTATTCTATCAGTCATAATCTCTCTTTTTTAAAGAGTCAATCTATTATATATATTTATCATTAATAATTAGTAGGACTTACATAGGTGAGCATATATATATATATATAGAGATATATATATATATATATATATATATATATATATATATATAGATATAGATATAGATAGATAGATAGATAGATAGATAGATAGATAGATAGATAGATAGATAGAAAGAGTGAAGAAGGGAGTTAGGGATTGAGTTATATACATACACACTAATACACACAAAAGTCTGGTGCTGTGACAACACATGGGAATGACGTTTCCTTACTTTTTCATATATACCCAAATTTAAAATGATTAAATATAACAACATCATTCATTCGGCATGTGTTGAAATATGCCAACAGAATTTAATTCGACAGTAATATATGTTACTTCACACATAATCCACGTGTTAATTCTATTTACTGAAAAGCATATTTTGCTTGGAAGCAGTATCTCCATGTAGACACAACTGTCAGTAATCATAGTGTGTCTATTTCTCTTAGTCAGTATGTTTACATTAGCCTTCTTTCGAACACTAGATAATGCAACATACATCTGACCATGTGAGAGGAATTGTGTCGGTCCCTGTGCCTTGTTTCACGTCAAGGCAAAATCTGGCTTGACAGGAAATTCCATTTCTAGAGATATACGTAGTATTCTTGGGATTAGCAGAGTTGATCATACATAAGCACTAGAAGCAACCTCAGCCTCAATAACATGAACATGTAAACTGACAATGATGCAGTGTGTGCCATTGCAATATCCATCAGTAGCATCTAAATTTCTCAGAAGCATTATGCATCGTTTTTCTTCAGTTTGAGAATTTGTGGTGGAAACTCTGATGGTGTAACTTTGTTGATGGACTCGATTGTGTACAGAGTTTCCTTATCAACTGTATCTGTGCTTCCGTATATTTTTCGCACGCCAGGGATCCTATCAACAGAAAACCATTCACAAATTGTGCTGCTTCATTTGTTGCAGTAACGATGGTTCTATTTGCCAAGCCACACAGGGTTTGTGAAGTTAGTTTTGAGGTCAAGGCAAGTGTCATTGTGTAGTTTGATTTTGAATTCACCTAAGCTTTGTTCAACAGAAATGTTATCATTTACTACATCAAAGAGGTAATTAGCAAACTCTCTATAAGAAGTCTTAGATTGGTTGTCAACTCTACTACTTCCACATGATTGCAAAGAAAAGATCTCTTTAGTGCTGCATCAACAATTTTGCGATCTAACACAGTTATTTTGAAGTAGAATATTCTCCTCTCGAGATACACTAACCAGTCAGTCATGTGTAGCAGAAACAGAATCATGTCTACGTCTCCGTGCATATTCAGGCATCTATTTCAGTCGCTTTGCCCAAGTTTCATCTGATTGAGTTGCCCATCTTTCTCTCTCCCGTTGTTCCTTTGCTGCTAAATTTTCTTTTTCAATCGCGTATTATATATTATAAAAGCTGTTTAGTGTGCTAGAAATAGTTATTATTCTAAGGCTTATAGCGTTCCAGCAAAATCATCTCTTCATACAAAAAATAAAAATTATACCAGTATTTTAAGGAATATTCAACTTGTCAAAAGTATTCATTTAGTAAACTCCGGATACTGATAAAATTCCTGAAATTGTGCCTCGTATCAAAGTTACACAGCTATTTTGTATAAGATGAAATGAAAAAATCGTATAAGTGAAAGCTCGTTAGCGTGCTAGAAATAGCAGCGATAACAATTATTATTTTAAGGCTTATAGCGTTCCAAGTAGTCATACCAATAAAAACATTTATTTATTTTTTAAAATCTTACCGGTATATCAAACAATTTTCGTTTTATCAAATCTATTCATTTAACAAAGTCCGGAAACTGACAATAGTCTGGAAATTGTGTCTCGTATCTAAGTTATACAGCTTATTTTATGTAATAACATGCATTCATTCAACACAAAATCACTTAACAATTATACCGGTATATTAAAAAAAATTCCTTTTATCAAAAATATTATTTTAAGAAACTCCGGAATCTGTATCAAAGTTATATAGCTATATTAGATTATCATTAATGAAAATAGAGGCGAGTGAGAATGAGAGACTTGCAAATAAAAGCGTAAAATGTTGCCTGCAACGAATTAATGGTGTTTATTATTAAACATTATAATTTACTCAGCAGTGAATGCAATGAATATTTAAATTCATGAAGCGTCGGACGCAGTAAATGCAATAGATATTTAAATTTGCGAGAATGTGGAGTTTAAAAATTCAATAAACTTCAGAAATCGAAAATATAGGTAATTTGTAAGAACATGAATTTATTAAAATATTTACAGATAGTCAAGCTTTTAATATTGCTTTCTTTTAGTACTTTTAGAAATTGTTACATACCTAATTAATAAGCAGTTTTCTCCATTACAGTATATATGCTTATGTCAAAACATATCGGCAGAATCTAGGTAGTACGTTTTTACTGCTTTATAAATGCACATTATTTTAGCATAAATGTATTCCATCTTATAGCTCTATTTTAGGTATTCCATTATTGATAGTTGAGCTTCATTCATATTGCATGTCTTACCAGCATTCTTACCAGATGCATGCTATATGTATACGGATATACACTATAGAAAACATGCAATCTTGCAGATAGCATTTTCGTACTAGTGTATACTGTTATGTTCTAGTTTAATATGCTGTATGAAATTATAAAACAAATTTTGAGAATGCACAAGTCTCTGCATTCTGTAACGTTATATATTCTTATTTTTCATTTGTTTCAGTCATTTGACTGCGGTCATGCTGGAGCAACGCCTTTATTCGAACAAATCGACCCCAGAACTTATTCTTCGTAAGCCTAGTACGTATTCTATCAATCCCTTTTACTGAACCGCTAAGTTACGAGAACGTCAACATTCCAGCATCGGTTGTCAAGCGATGGTGGAAGGGGGAACAAACACAAACACACAAACATACACACTCATACACACACACAAATACATATATCTATATATATATACATATATCTATATATATATATATATATATATATATATATGTGTGTGTATACGATCCGCTTCTTCAGTTTCCGCCTACTAAATCCACTCACAAGGCTTTGGTCAGTCGGAGGCTATAGTAGAAGACATATGCTAAAGGTGCCAAGCATTGGGACTGAACCTGGAACCATGTGGTTGGTAAGCAGGCTACTTACCACATAGCCACTATATATATATATGCATATATACATATATATATATGTTGTATTTTGTCTCACGGTCTCTTTCAATCTTTCTTTTCCATAAATAAAGACGAGAAACAAAGAAACCGATTAATTTTACCTCTTACATGATTCAGGTGGACTAGTTTAAAAACAAAAGGAAGAATCAGTAATACCTTGAATTAATCTGTGCTGATGAAGCTTAATAAAGCCGAAATGGAACCCTTCACAGACATGTTGGTAGTAATAACAATCGTGTAATAAAATATATATGCCCTTTTACGTCCTTTGTTTCCACCGTGAGAAAAGAAAGAAAAATTCTCCAACTTAAAATCTAGAAAGAGAAAAGAAAAAAAATGAAGTGATATTCTCCTCTGAAGATCGTAGACTCTCCTTTCTTCCCTCTTTCCCTCTTTCTCTCCCACAGCCATAATAGAACATCGAGCAAGCAACAAGCACAGAAAAACACACATGCACACCCACACACACATATATTTATATGTGTGTGTGTATATATGTGTGTGTGTGTGTGCGGTTTCCGTCCAAATACTTATGTTAATTTCATTTCCAATTTATTTCATATGTATCTTTCAAGAATATCCTTGAAAATTTTGCATAATGTATTTCAGGAACTGACTTTCCAAAGCAACCTTCTCTCATTCAATTTGCCATGCCATTTATGTTAAGAGTCTATTTTAGCATTTAACAATTCCCAGGTAGTTGTTAATTTATAACCTTCCCTTTTACAGCGTATTGTAGACCACTTTTTCTTATTTCTCATGAAATTTTTTATGTCATCTCCACTGAGCAAATTAACGACAAAGTCTTTCACACATTTGACTTTTTCGGGGAACTTTTCTTGTTTTCGGTACATCTATGGAAACTAAATTAACATTGTAGTTTCAACTTTTTCTCTCCATCACTTCAATTCTGATTTAGTCGTTTCGTCACATTTTGCAACTGACTTCTCTTTTTCCCTAGTTTCAATCCGGTCAGTATTTCCACAAGTAGACGAGCGATATACTACTGGTGCTTCTTAGAGTTTCCTTGTACATAGTTTACTGCTGTCATTGTTATTACTGCTGAATTGTCACCTTCTCCCTCATCCAAATTGTTACACCCAGATAAGTCCAAGAGAATGAGATTCTGTTTTTTTTTCTTTTCTTGTCTTCTGGAAACAAATATCAGTGAGTTTCTGTTTTTCAATTGCTTAAGATTTCCGACCTCAGGCTGTCTTCTTCTACAGTACCGCTCTAGAAGCTTCATCACGTTTGGCTTATTTCAAGTTTTGGGCTTTATCATTTCAGGACATATATGTATAAGAGTAAAATATTTTCTTTGAATTGGATTTGTACAGTGTACAAAAACAATATATATACTTTACAGCCAGAGGAAAAGAATTCGCTTTTGCCAGACCAGAGTGAGAATCAAAGAGGAGACGAGAAGAGCAGGTATGGGAAGGTAGCATGGCATGGAGACAAAGTGCAAGAGACTTGCGACCATCCTGATGGAGTGAACACCATGAAGAGAAAGATCGAGAGGAAGTCCAAGAAAAACGCGATGCTGTGCCTTCATAGAAAACGTGTAACCGACAAAGATAAGATGTGTCAGATGAACATACGAGGAGTTGCTGAAAAGATCTTGGCTTTAAGGGTAACGTGAAAACCTTGGTTAAAAGGACTACTCAAATTAGATTGTTAATATGAGAGGCAATATGCTGAATAAAAACATAATTAACTGATACACCTGTATCTTCTTTTACCTAAATCCAGGTATACTTCAGCACTCCCTCGAACATAGTTATATAAAAAATGATAGGATAAGAAGGAAAGCTCTGGAAAATATTAATACCTATTATATATTTAGAGAAAATTTATGAATAAGTAAATGTGAAAAGATATTAATTCATAGTAATTAAAAACAATAAAGCACAAGTCAAAAATATACGAAACACACATACAAAGAGTAAGCGATCATTTTCGTTGGATTTTCCTATCTTACAAGCCTGACTGACTTCCTCTGATAGTACTTCGGTACACAAAATGGCGTTCGAATCGTTTATATTAAAAGTGACACAATATATCACGAATTCCCTAATTATTCCTATTTAATTTGGTAAATGTCCCCTGTGGGAGTTTCCACTAATGATTTAACTGAAATATGCTTTGTAAGCAAGCGCTATATTATCTTCAGCAAATTGGATATTGTCCTCTTCCTATTCAAGCTTTTCAATAGTGCTTCATGGATAATTGTACTAATGTGACCTCATATAATCCTCTTCATGTGTCATAAATGTCTTCGGTTCGCCCACGAATTTTCTTTGGCATCCTTTTTCTGCTTGTCGATTTTTGCGAGAGCCAATACCTTGACGCTATCGACGTATGACCGTGCTTGCTTCTACTGACGGGAAGCCAGTCAAACAACTGGCTTCTGTAATAGCTGCTGAAGCAATATATTTTGTTATCTTCAGTTCCCAAGAAGTAGTAGAATCCGTATCCGGCTTTGTTGCAATCTTTGTCTTTGCCCAGTATTTTCATCTTATTTCTACAAACTGACTTTCTACTCATACTGCTTTCAGTTTTGTCTGCCCCTCCATTAGATTTTAACGTAAAAGAAACTCTTTCATATTTTATCTAATAATGCCTTACTATTTTTAAAGCAATTTTATAATTACTTTTCCAAAGATTTATAAAACATATACGTACCAACATTATCAGCAACATCAAATGAGCAAAAAGAGAGAATAACTCAGAGTTTTCATTTGCTTGTTAATTACACATACGGTATAATTTCACTTAACATATATTGAGGGTTAACATTTCTTTATTTTATTTTTGAAGAAGCAAAAGAGATTCACACTAATACATAGTGCTCGCTTGCTGAATGTTGCCTTAACCTTATTCTTGTCGTTTATAATAAGCACCGCTACTTTCCGTTTATTTCAATATATACGGTTTAATTATAACCCTCTCTCGCCGTTTTGTATAAGCTTTGATGAGGAAACCTAAGAAACCTATTTGCAAGGCAGAAATTGGATTAAATCATAATACCGGAGTTATCTCTCCTGTTGCACGTAGAGGGAGCTCTTATCTTCTAATTGCAAAAATAATATTCAAAGAATTTCAACTCATAATATTACATTTGTGTGATTATCTTTTATATGCGCGTTATTTACAAATTATTTTTGGCAGCTGAACTGTATTTCGAATTTCAATCAATAAAAAAATGAACTGATTTGAACTTATTTCCAATGCATTTATATAGAATATCATATACACACCTTCATATATTTATGCAAAATTTAAACTTCCTTGCTTAAAGCAAACAATAACAAAGATGAGTATCTATTAAATTCATATTTATTGAATCAATTTACTATTTCCTATTTTAGTACACATCAAAAATTAATTACTTGCGTGACTCATAGTGTATTTCTCCCTTTAGAACATTTATCAACACAGCAGCGCCATATCTGATCCTAACGTTCGCACTGAATACATAACAGGACCAGCATTGAATGATATTCCTTCTGGGGTCTACTATAACGTTCATTCCTTTAGAAATCAATGAAATTACCACAACTGATATAGCTACCATAGGGATTTGTGAAAGAGACTGTAGTCATTTCAGTTGTTTGTATTTCATTCGATATCTTTCAACTGCGGGTTACTATAAATAACCTTACATCACATCTGTCTATATTCTAAATCGGGGAAGTTAACTTTGATGCATGATCAAACGAACTTTGTAATGAACAGAGAGATGCCGTGCCATAAATATCTGTCTTCATTCTTCCGTACATTGTTCTTAATCTTGCTTTATCTTTTCATCTCTTCCCCCTTTCTCTTCAGTTATGCATGCATACATACATTGACACACATATATATATATATATATATATATATATATACATGCTCGTATGTACTTACGCAAACACACAGCCAGATTATGTGCATGTGTGTATATATATATGTATGTATGTATGTGTGTTCTTGTGTGTATGTATATATGTTCGTACATATTTCTTAGTACGTGTATGCTTCAAAGAAAAAGAGGTGGAATGGCCGAACGAGAGAAAACGATCTGTGTGTTTACGATATCTGTGAATCTTAATGGGCGTGTGAATAAAGCATATCTTTACGGCTGACGTCTTCTGGATTTATATCATTTGATGAGCAATCTGCTCGGTCCTGAATAAAGTACCGAACACTTCTTCTTTGTATCACCTTTCGTTGCCATCGCTACCGTTTATAATAGTGAGAGCAAAACTAAAACACAGAGGACCAAACGATTGAGATTCAGGTGAAGCTCCTCCGCGATTCTATATAAACCTATTTCTCTTCCGATATCAGTTTTACATATATTTACTGTACGTCTGTAGCATATATGTATTTTCCATTTGCTATATTCGTCAAGTCTTAAGTACATCATTCTTATGAATTGATGATGATTGATTACTTTTCAAGAGGAAAATATCTTCACTTTTACGGAGTAGAATAATGCAATGCAATCATACGTTTTCTAAAGTATGTATGTATGCATATGTGTGTGCATATGCTCCCGTACAGATAAATATATATGTGTGTGTGTGTGTGTGTGTATGTGTGTGCGTGTGTAATTGTGGCTTTGATGGAATAAATAGCAGGAACATCTCTTAATGCATAAGTATATAAAAATTTACATTTTAATCACAGAACCGACTTACTGAACTGATTCAATACTCAAAGATTGGTGACGCTCTGCAGTCATAAAATTGTACCAATTATTCCATATAATCAGGTTAGCTGCTTGTTTTATTTTGAAAGGTGAACGCTATGTTATAATCTTCAAGAAAAGATAAAACTATAGTATTCCTTATGACACTTATTCACTGATGTGATACTTATTTACTTATTTAGGAATGTTATAAAGAAATTATGAATGACTTTAAGTAATTTAACGCTGTTATGTTGATCTATATTGCATAGTAATAACATAGAGACTTAGTCATATCTTCTCACAAAATTTTTGGAAACCTATTATAGAGTGTTGTCTTTTATTTTTTGAACATGCAAGCGAACATGTGCGCAAAGTTCTGAAGTTTCCTTACATGTCATACTAACATCAAAAGGAACGTGAAATTCAGATGCTGGTATGAAAAATATTATGGATTTCTTGCCGCGGGAATTTTCTACGTACGAATGGTGTATGTGAGTAGTTAGTATTACGGATCTGAAAAGGAGATGTAGACAATCATTCCTATCAACGGCTGGAGTAAAAAAAATTGTATTCTGATAAAAATGTTGATATCATATGATTGAAATATTACCCATGCGGAATTGGATAAACTGTCAAAGTAAATAAGCAAGATTAAATAAGCAGACTGAGATACGCAGGATATGTTGCATGAAAGGAAAAGAATTATCAGGAAGTGAAGTTAGCAAAATATTATAAAATGATAACACATGTCAAAATTCATAACGTCACAATCAAATCAAAAAATGCCCTAATACATACAGAAGGAATCCTATGTAAATCACTTTTAAATCAATAGCAGAACAAAATCTCTACGGTCTCTCAACGAATAGCCTGTCAAATAAAATACACAATGAAATAAAACAGCTTACTTTACATATTCAACACCAAACAATATGACACAGTACATACATTATACAGTTAACATCTATCAAAATGAAACAATTAGATTGCAGGATATCCTAGAAAACCGGCAGAGGAAACTCAAAAGTAACACTCAATAAAATCGGAAGAAATGTCACTACGAAACATTATCATAGCATAAACATAACTTGAAACCATCCACCAACACCACAAACACTAAAATCACAAGATCCGGTGTATGTACTAAAGACTCCAGCAACCAGAACTAGGCCAAAGCAAAATTTTCCACACAAAATCAAGCATTTTTTTAACGCTCTGCTCCAAAAACCAACAACGACAATGACATGAAGTAAGAAGGGCATACCGAAAGATGGATCACTGTAACAAATTGCGGAGGGTACATCGCTCTGCTCTAAAGACACAGAAAAATACAAACACAAAAACTACAACTGCAAATCAATTCTCAATCACTCCAACAACAACAAGAAAACACAGAAGCAACCAACAATGAAAATCCACGCCTAATGGAAGTTGAAAACTTTTGGAAAGTGATCTGGAGTGATGAGAAACCATACAAGGAAAATGCACACTGGATCATACGCACCCAAGATGCCTACAAATATCTACAGGAACAGGTATAAGAAGACATCTCAATCGCACACCTAAGGTGGACACTAACGAAGGCTAATAAGTGGAAATCCCCTGTTATTGACAGAGTACCAAATTTCTGGCTCTCTTCACACCCGTCCGCACACTATATGTTAGTAATACTATTTAACAGTATTATGAAAGACCCGGAAAAAACTCCCCATTCGATGGCAAATGGTATTACTTACCTCCTCCCCCAAAATAACGAAACGAAAAACCCAAAATCTCCCGGCCTATAACATGTTTGTCTACAACCTATAAGATTTTGAAATCTATTCTAGTGGTGAAAACATATACGTTTATGGAAGAGAATAACCTCTTTCTCACTGAACAAAAAGGATGCAGACGAGGCTCATACGGATGGAAATATCAGCTCCTAATTAATCGCATGATCCTTGAGAACTGCCATAACAAGCGCAGAAATCTCAGCTCTTCATGGGTTCATTATAAAAAAGCCTTTGATAACATACCACATTCGTGGATTCTGAAATCGCTGGACATTTTCAAAATTTCTCCAATGATTTCAGATTTTTTAAAGTATAATATGTCATTATGGAACACGAAACTCCAATTATATCATTCTAATGGGGTATTGCGCTCAAACAATATTAGCATAAACTGTGGTATTTTCCAAGGTGACTCACTTTCAGCACTAATTTTCTGCATAGTAAACTGAATAGAACAGGAAAATAAGCCATTTATTTTATATGGATGATTTAAAACTATATGGCAAAGATGATGAAGAGCTTGAAGGACTACTACATACTGTGAAATGATTCAGTGATGATATTGGGATGGAGTTTGGCCTTGAAAAGTGTGCCAAAGCTACTTTTAAGAAAAGGAAATTGGTAAAGTCAAAGTCAAGTTCAATCGAAGTAGATGTCGAAACAGTAATAAAGGAACTTGAGCAGGTACAAACCTATAAATACCTAGGAATAAATGAAGGCTCTGGTATCCAGCATGCAAGCATGAAAAAGAAGGTTAGGAAGGAATGTTATAGAAGAGTTCGGGAAATCCTGAAGTCTGAGCTGAATGCATATAATAAAGTGTTAGCCATAAATTCTTTAGCAGTCCCAGCTGTTCTTTATAGCTTCAATGTTCTTAACTGGAATACTAGTGAAATAATGAAAATTGACAGAAAAATCCGCACGCTATAAACTTGTAATAAGATGCACCATCCAAAGGCAGACGTGGATCTTCTTTACCTTCCCAGAACTCGTCTTTACCTTCCCAGAGGTCGAGGTTTGATCCAGCTTGAAATTACGTACAAAACCACCAGAATCGGGCTGGCCAAATACCATGCAGCAACCAACGATTGGATGCTAAAACTTGTTGAGAAACATGAAAGACCAAAAAAAATGCTCTCTATTCTGAAAGAGTGTAAATAATTCGCTACTGATTTCTTAGATACCTACCAGATTGATCAGGTTGAAGGAAATGTGCCAACAGCTGCTGCATAGAAAACAAACTTAATTGCAAAGACAAAAGCACATGAAAAATTAGCTAGCAGATGGCAACAGATACCTTTGCATGGCAAGTATGTGGCCCGTACTAAACAAGGTGATGTCGACCAGAAACACACGCAATAATGGTTACGAAGCTCAGAGCTAAAAGCAGAGAGTTAAGGTTTCATATTAGCTGCTCAAGACCAAAGCTTACTAACCCGGAACTACCAAGCGAATGTGATAAAAAATAGAGCTGACCCAAAATGCCGATTCTGTAACGATGAGATTGAAACTATTGACCACATAATCTCAGGGTGTAGAGTATTAGCACCTATAGAATATACAGCAAGACATGACAGAGTCGGCCAGTATTTACACTGGACAATATGTCCTCATTATAAAATCAAAACCCTGGACAAATGTTATAAACACCATCCTGAAGCTGTGACTGAGAGAGAAAAATGTGTCGATTCTATGGGATTTCGCGTACATAGCGACAAAACTATAAAAGTTAATAAAGCGGATAGTATTATTTATAAAAGATCAGACAAAAGAGATGTGTTTATTAATTGACATGAGTATTCCTTGCGATCACAATATAGCGGCGAAAGATTTTGACAAGATCAATAATTATAAAGACTTGCTAATAGAAATTGAAAAAAATGTGGCATCTCAAGGTGACCACAATACCAGTGATTGTAGGATCTCTAGGAATGATAAAAAAAAATGGCACTGAAACCTATTTGAAAATGATACCAAGCTTACCATCCATACAGGAAGTGCAAAAAATCCTGTTAACTAGAACAGCTCATATACTGAGAAGAGCATTATCGTTGTGAAAACAACATCCATTCATGAATTTATTTATTTATTAATTTTTTAAATACATATTTTACCTGTGAATTTCCATGTGTAATCTGGGAATCCAGACAATGTGCTTCTCTGCCCTAGGTGTACGGAAAAACTCGGCGAGATACGGAGGAAAATTTGAAGAGAGAAAGAAAAAAAAATAATAATGACTAGAATACCTGTGACCCGTTGGGTTGCAGGGAACGTCTGAGTTTCCTCGTAACAGAGTTTTGCTTCGTGGGTACTTGTTTCCTTTCCATGTTATTTCACATGCTTTCAACGAATGTGTCATCGAAATCACGTACAAGAGGCACCTTGCCCCAGAAAAGGAAAGATTTGGCTGCTGTTTCTTGCTCTCCCAGCTACCACGCAACAGATATTTTTTGTCGTTTATCGCAAATAGCAGTTACTTGGTAGCAGGGCGTGCTAGAAATAGCAGCTAAATTTTTGGAATTTCAATGCACTCAAAACAACTTCTGGGAAAACTTATTGCATACCGAAGTTACGAAAGGGTCTTCTACGAAATAAATATGCCAACAAACATTTGTGATGGCATTCACTTGAAAATAAATTTAAAAAACATAAAAATATTGTCCGTTTAAAGAAAACTAACATATAAATGCTCATTTTACAAACATCTTACGTTTTTGAAATCACATTTACTGTAAAAAAGGAAATTGTATTGTTCTTTCGTTGTCAAGTCCCTGTCTAATCGAAAGGTAAGAGTTAATTCACTTCAGGATTAAGTTAATTTCGGAGAGTTTCCTCATTATGCACCATTTTGGGTATTTGCACCCTGAAAACCATTAATATCTTCACAATCACCAATCCGATTTACGCAAAATTTGTTTCATTCCGCTCGTATTTACATTTCAGAGGAGGATTAAGTCATAGTATTTTCCCATTATTCGCCATATTGGTTGGGTAACATTGCTAGCAGGCAAGCAAGATTCAATCTGACTTTTAATGTATTATAGGTAATAATAATGACGATGACGATGATGATGATGATAATATACTATTAAATGGTATGAACATGAACCTAGTAAAGTACTAAAATGTAAGAAATATAAATCGTTGCGGGACTTTAACATTCAGATGGGCAGAGTAATAGGAACTAGATGGCCTCATGTAGTAGTAGTAGATAAAGAAAATGAAAAGTGCCAGATAATTGACTTTACAGTCCCAAATGATGAAAAGCTCAATATAAGACATATAGAATAAAATCAATTTTGAACACAATTCCAGATTTTCCATCACTGTTATATAGCTCCGTGAACGATAAAGGAATTCATTGACAAAGAGCACAATTTTCCACGGAGGAATGCACACATGATGAAGAAAGGGCCCATGAGAGTCCGATACAGAATAGCCGCATTGACGTCGCTTTTTCGATTTGGTGACAGAGTAACTTTTTCTGCATCGCCAGACATGTTGGTCCTTTCTGTACACACATTCACTCCGACATCGTGGGAATATCACAATAGTGGACAGGGACGCCATGATTCCGAAGGAATTCAATAGCTTTTCCGTCATCCTCAAAACGATGCAAGCATAGTACTTATACGCACAGATGGTACAGAACATCTTCACAGCTAAGAGACAGCTCAGCAAATGCCACGTTCTTATTTTATGTTTCTGATCTCTGTCTCTCTCTCCTGTCTCTCTCTCTCTGTCTTCTCTTTCTCTCTCTCTCTCCTTCCTTTCTCTCTCTCTCTCTCTCAAAATTTTACAGCTTTATACCAGCGTTTTAGGAAAAAACAGAAACAAAAATCTTCCACGCCCAAACTAATTTTTGTATGTGTGCGCGTGGGGGAGAGCAATGGAAGTTGTCTTTCTACAAAGAAGCGATTTAAAATAGATATATCTTAATTGTTGTATGAGAAAATATATATATTCAGATGATAAAATATAGAATCTTTTAAAAACATCCTAAATTTATAGACTGTATCTTGTGAGCTTAAGAAAAAAAAACGTTTTTTCTCCTACACTACTGTGTGTGGAGGAGAAACAAGAGAGAGAGACAGAGAGGGAGAGGGAGAGACGAGAGGTATACGGTCAAAATACTTGCATCAGTAGCTGGCTAGATATTTATTTATCTCCTCGGAGAAAAATAAATATCTAATATTTTTCTTGGAAATATTTAGACGAGGAAAAAAGTATGTTTTGTTGAGAATTATTCCATTTATTTGACAGCAAAGAGGTAAGAAGTACTGTGTCGGTGAACTTTTACCTGTCTACATATACATACACGCTATTATATAAATATATATATGTGTGTGTGTATGTGTGTGTGCGTGTGAGTGTGTGTGTACACACACACACACACATATATATATATATGCCAAATATACACAATGTATATGTCACATACTCTACTATATATATTTAATAACGAACCATGTAATTCACACTCTGGAAAATGTACTTCTGTAAAATGTTGGGAGTAGGTAAAATTTCTGAGGCTTCCACCTCACCCCATTTTCCGGACCCAAAATGGGTTTTGTAGCATATTAGGAGGTCAGGGTACTTGAATCCACTCAAAAGTAACTGAGCTTTGTTTTCCTTAAATCAGTTGAAAAGATCAATAGAGGTGGGGATGAAATTTCAGAGGCTTTCATCTCATCCCACCCAGTTTTCCGGACCCCAAAAAGGGTTTTGTAGAATATTAAGAGATCACCGGAATTCATTCAGGGAAAAAAAAATAATAATTTCCAATGATTCCGGGAGGGGGTTCAGGTCCCCCTCTCCTTTTTTCAGAACCAAATATCGTGCGCGTGAAAGTATCAAATAATACCTAAAAAATTTAATAATAATAATCGACATAGCAATACTTTACGAAACAAACACTCATGTGAAGGTCAGAGCTAAGTTGCGATAAAAGGAAAAGATGTAAATACATAAGGATACACACGACTTGGAATATATGTAACATAGCAATGCTAGGTACTGCACATATTACGTAGAACACGTTCAAAATAAACAACTCAACGAAAGTATACAACTACGCTCTGTAGTAAACTGAACGCACGGAACAAACATAACATAACTAAGTGATGAAAGTTCTAGCTTAATTTGGCACAAGGCGAAGAAGGGCAAGTCGATTACATCGGTCCCCAGTCCTTGACTAGTACTTTATCGACAGGAAAGAATGCATTGCAAAGTCACCGAAATCAGAATATGAACGCAAAACGTGGTGCTCTTAATAATTCTACTCGAGGCGATAACGTACGGACAAATTGCAACTGATGGAGATTACACGATCAAGAAATGCTGTATATGGGAGTTTTGCAAGAATATCTGGTTCTTAACAGAACCTGAGATTTTGACTGCAATTCGAAAGGTGGAAAACTGAGTGCATGTGTTGTTAAAGCGACTGAAGACGAAATTATTTTGCCTTTCCCCACCTTTTTTTTTGGGGGGGCAGATACATTAGTGTTGTAATTTGAGTTTTTGCTGATATGTTGGCTTTATTATAAATACTGTATGACTGCACAGTTGTAGTATAGCTTCCTGTAAATGATTTGTTCATTTCATATTGATGGATATGTGGCATGTATAATGGTCACTGGTTTCAATGAAATGGATGGATAACAATCGAAGTACAATCATAGCCAACGATAGGCAGTAAAGAATTAATCATTAGTTGCCCTATTAAAGTATTGGAAGAATATAGGGTAATTAGAAAAATGATCCAAGAATGAAAAACAAGGTCAATCGCAACTTTAGTGATAAGACTTCTGTAGAATCACGTTCAGCTCCACGTTTAAATGTTTAGTACAATTAAAATATATGTGGAGTCGATGGGGTGATAGGATGTTGGTTTTAAAATATTTCATCTTCCTACTTAGAACAACACTTCATCTTCTTACTACACAGTACTGATTCATATATGTAAATGTTGAGTTACGTTTAAAAATTCCTTGTACGAAACTCGTTGAGCAACATCTAGAGAGTCTCAAATATTACTTGAGACACAATATCATATGATCTGAACAGACACTTTGTATCTCGTACTTCCCCGACTGACTGACGAGATAAAGTTATCACAGGCTTCACATATAATGTAACATCTCATTGCGCATTCTTCCCATACTTCTCAATTGCTACATTTCTTCAAAATTCTCTCTCTCCCCCTATCTCTTCCTCTGTGTGTGTGTGTAAGTGTCTATATGATTTCTTTTTATGTAAATGCTTATATGTACGTGTGAATTTATATGTGTTTATATATATTTATACAGAGGGTGAGAAAGAGATGCGGAAGGAAGTCAAAAGTAACCCCTTACCCTGAGAGCTATTCAGCTTCATATGGCAATCTGCCAATCTTTTACGAAATATGAATAACAATCACTGTCAAAAATATCATTATATAGCAACATTAATTATTCAACTATTCACTGAGATATGAATGAAAATAGCTTATTTACTATTCCTATTAGAAAGCAGAATATTTTACAGTCGTAATGCTGCTAATTTCGACAATCATACGTATGTGATTTAACACAAAACAATTATATTTATTTGTATAATAAGCTATAGATAACCGAATAGAAGTTCTTTAAGTATTGACAGCATTCCAGTACAATTTAAATACAGACATAGATACAGAGACACACACAAACCCATTTTTCTCATACCACACACACAAACATATCCTAGACAGCTCTATTTTTGTTCAGCTATCTTCTCTGAGTGTGCTCAACAACTTAACTGACTGTTGGTGTAATGATCGTTTATCGATTTGAATTAAACAAACAGAAGGAACAGAATTCCATAGATTAGATATAGAATATATGGAATATTTACCATTCGATAAATAGCAGGTTATATAGAGGATTTGGTGGTTGTTTGCCACGCTAGCCACTTTTTATAAAAAGACAGTGCCCAAGCGTCGCATGATAGGAATATATAAAAGAAATTACATATATATATATATATATATATATGCCAGAATTACATATATATATACCAGAATTACTTAATACAATTTTGAAGCGTAAAAGTATATTTTTTTAAAGTTACTTTTTTAAAAATATATATATTTTATCAGGATGCTGCTTTTCTTTCTTTGGAAACAAATTTTTTCCTAATGTGTGAGCACTTTCAGTCAGCCTTTCACACATGCCCTTTCTCCCCTCTCTCTCTCTCTCTTTCTCTTTCCCTCTACATACGCACACACACATAATCACAGACATACACACACACACACAAACACACACACTCACACACACACAGACAAATATATATATATATATATGTATATATATATACCGAGAGAGAGAGAGAGAGAGAAGAGAGAGAAGAACTGGAATTGTTAATTTGACCAGCCAATGAACAGATAAAGAGGTGGCCCACTTCAACCATCACTAAGAACGAATGTTTTAGAAATCCAGTAGACATTACACTCGGATTTATTATATATAGACATGCAGATGTGCGCACGAGATTCACGCTAATATGCGCACACATACCCGTACGAGTTCACACAGAGACGCAGATATGGGTGCAAGTACATGCTGACAAAGCCAGAGCTAGTCATTGACACATACGGGTGTTTCGCATGTGCGCTTGTAAAAGTGAATGCCTGTGACGTGTGTCTGTATATACGTAAAAGTATATGAATGTGTATATTGTGTATATATACACATATATATATATATATATATATTACTCTTTTACTTGTTTCAGTCATTTGACTGCGGCCATGCTGGTGCACCGCCTTTAGTCGAGCAAATCTACCCCGGGACTTATTCTTTGTAAGCCTAGTACTTATTCTATCGGTCTCTTTTGCCGAACTGCTAGATGACGGGGACGTAAACACACCAGCGTCGTTTGTCAAGCGATGCTAGGGGGACAAACACAGACACACACATATACATACACATATATATATATACATATATACGACAGGCTTCTTTCAGTTTCTGTCTACCAAATCCATTCACAAGGCATTGGTCGGCCCGGGGCTATAGCAGAAGACACTTGCCCAAGATGCCACACAGTGGGACTGAACCCGGAACCATGTGGTTGGTTAGCAAGCTACTTACCACGGAAATAACCTCCTCTTTTGTTATATATATATATATATACGTGTGTTGTGGGTGTAGGTGTGAGTGGGTGTCTGTCTGCTTGTATAGACATTCAGAGATTTATTATTCCATGCTTCCACTTTTCGAAAAAGTATATATAGTTGCATTGAGAACCATTTCCCATAGCCAACCGGTGGTTGTCACACGCTGATTACGGCTAACTACCCAGAAACTTGGGTCCATGTGTGTCACGTCAGGCTGGAGATGGGAATGATGACTTCCCTTTGTAAATGATGATAGGGCACAGATAGTGTGTCGGTAGCCACCTGGAGGGGATGTCTTCCTGGGGCTACAAGCTACAGTAGCATCGGCCTTTAAATGTTAGCCATGCTTAGGTGACAAATTTACTTCACGATACACACAAACACACACATATATATGTATCGATACATACACACACACATACACACACAAACACTCACACACACACACACACATATATATATATATATATGATTTTTACATATGTCTATATGTTTATGCATATATATGTATTAATGTAAATATATGTTTGCAGAATAAAAGAATAAAAGAATGTATTTGTAGTATTTGAGATTACGTAAATTTATTTATAAAGCAATCAAACGCTAACTATTACACCATTCAATCAAATTCAATATCATATTGATTCTTAAAAGGAAAATATTGATAAGAACTACGACGTTTGGAAAGTGTTTGGTTTTCTCAGACAGACCATCGAAGACAGCGACTGACGAATTCTTGGATGCATTATCAATGTTTTATTTCTTGATGAAATTGTGCATGCGCAGGGGTCCCTGTACACACACATACGGATATGTATTTATGTGTGTGTTTGTGTGTATGTATGTGTGAGAGAAAATTTAGGGAATGCAGTAGGTTAGATCCAGTCCACATATGCTTCCTAGGTGGCAGACCCACGGAAGTTAAAATTACTTAAGGAAGGTTACTCCGCTAGTTACTCATCAGGCCAAAGCTAACTTCGACAAATGAATGTCTTGTTGGCATCAACGGATCCTGTGTTAAATCGCACGAGATTTCGATCAAATCTTCAGCGAATTAACATGGAATCCTTTGACGACAATGGAACATTCATTTGATTAAGTTATCTTTGGCATGATGCGTAGCTAGCAGAGTACCATTCTTTAAGTAATTACTACTTCCATACTTCTGCTACCAAGGAAACATGTGTAGCCTGGATCTTACCTACACCATTCCTCAAATTTGGACTTTTCTTCCCATACACAGAAACAGCAGCTGCTACCGTGAACTATGAAATAACTTAGTTTATCAAACTGCAATATGTGAAAAATTTCCATTTTCCATCAACAAACTACTATTGTTCCGAAAATTTATTTCTTATACCTTCAACTGATTGCTCAATGCTTACTAACTTCCTACATATTATTCCTTAGATCTTACCTTTACATATTATATATTGACATTGACATATAATGTATACACACGTATGTATAGGCGGGCTGTATGGTATGAAATTTTGCTTCCCAATCGCATACTTCCGGTTTCAGTTCGGATACATGACGCCTACGGCAAGTGACTTCTATTATAGCCCTGGGCTAACCAATCGTGTAATATGTGTGCGTGCGTATCTGTGTGTTTGTGCGCGCGCGTGTGCATGCATGTCTTTGCAACAAAATTGTTTATACTTATGGTTATCATTCCTATTCACTTTGTTTATTAATTCAGACACGAATTCTGATTATGAAGAGAAAGGCAACTCGGATAGACATCAACTGTCATATAGTTATTTGGTGAACTATGATATTTTCCTGTCAGTGTAACAAGTAAAATATTTATTTCTGTGTCTAATGCAACGGAAAGTAGGCTGCAATCCAAATTGCTCCTGACAAGAGTTCGTGAAGAAGAATTAATTATTCATGTTTGAAACTACCCACGTTATTTGAACAATTTTTCACTAATATCAGCTCGTTTCATTTAAACGTTTATGATTTCTAGTTGGGCTCATTTCATTTCCTTTCGCCGTTAATTCCTCAGGGGAAGTGATACATAGTCTATGGAAAGTTTTTTACGCCATTATCGCAGATAAATCTGCGTGCTGTTCGCATAAAAATCATTTAGGAAGTGAAATATTCGCCTTTCTTTTGCAAGGATTTCACATTAAATGTAACATATATATAATAACTCGGTGTATCTTAATCTATAGATATATTTGAATGAAACGATTGTCTAATAAGAAAATATGATTAGGAGCCGGTCGCTTTTACTATAACAATAAAATAAAAGCAATAACTTGGAAGCATATTTAGCCTGAATGAGTTAAACATTGATTATCAAATGCGGCATTATCATTAGAAAACTGGAATAACGAACACAGCCACTACAAAAAAATACCAATGGAATTAATATAGGGTTTAGTAAATTAGTTACCATTTTTGTAATGTAAATTTAACTCGTAGGTACTGGATGGCTGTATCATAACACGGTTGCCTCCTAACCACTTGGCTTTGGCTTCAGTCCAACTGTGAGGCGCCTTGGGGCAGGTGTCTTGTACTATAGCTCCGGGGCGATCACAGCTTTGTGTGTGGATTTGGTAGACGAAAACTGAAAAAACCCGTGATATGTATATGCGTTTATATATGTGTTTATGACATTAGATTTTGTCCACGTTTCACACACAGACAAACACGCACACACATTTACACACACACAAATCCAATCAGGATCACCTTTGATGTCTCTGACGTTCACATTTTAGGGTCCGACAAACAAATGCTAGTTTAAAACGGTAGAAGTAGGTAGCTTGATAAGTTGAAGCAAACACATTGCGCTAAATCTCATGATCATCTGCCCTTTGAAGGTAAACACTCCTGTTCTTTTCTTTGGAAAACATTAGTCCGATAGAGGGAGACATTCTGGTCAACAGTTGTGGCTTGAACATTAAAGATCAACTATCCAAACATGTAGACATTTTCTAAGTGAAAAAGAATAGGAATATCTCTAAAAACATTCCTCTTAGACGTATGCCTAAAACACAGCGATGTCAGTTCCGAAATGACTTTCATCAAAGCTCTAAATGCCTGGCTTCAGAAAGGCTGAAAAGGATAATAATACGCAAACAACAAATGGTATATATGAAGTGTATTATGAAGCAAGCCTGAACTTGACATCTGGAAGTGAATTATTTTAAAAGATCGTTTAGATTCGGTTGTCTTTTTACGACAAATCGTTCAGAAAAAAATATATTCTGTTAAAGTATGTTTCTCTGCTACCCTGTTATTGGAAAAGCTTTCCTACAATTCGAGTACATAAAATAATTGCAACAGAAGATGTTTTAATCTGAGCCGTTCTGTAATAATTTGTGACGAATTTAAATTTAGATGCATTTTGCCACACTTTACTTAATAATTCTGATTTAGCCATCACAGCAATGGTCATGCAAGGGTGTATCCATCACACGCATATCTATAAATCATAGAAACCTTCCCCAAGAATTATACACGCAATTAAGAAAATGTATTGTCAACGATGTTTGCACGTTTTATATCAGTAAGTTTCTAAAGTAGAAACATAATTCTATTGCCAGCAGGTTAATGATTACTGAGAGACAACATTATCTGCTGGCTGCATTAGTTGTTGTTCCTTATCGAAGTTTCTTATAAGAATTCTGCTTAATCGATCGAAGTAAGTATTTATGTGTTTCCGCGAGTCAAAGCCTCTTGCTGCATCCTGATTGCACATGAAAAGTAGCGCAGTTGAAACAGATATCATAATGATATTTTTTATTGCTGATCACTTCTGGGGCCAGTTTAATTCTGACAATATAGGTAAAACTAAATTATGCAATAAACATTTTTCTTAAGTCTATAAGTTTGAAAATGAGGAAAATGACTCTGCTATTTGTGACCTCCGAAGTGGCTATTTGCAACCTTCTCTTTCGTTAGTATTGACGGAATTTAGGCTGTTGTGCTGTATGTCAGCCAGTCTGATAGATATAATTACAGGGCAATTTCTTTCTAGCTCAATCCTTGTCTTTTTATGATAATGTATAATCATTTTTATCCCACTTCTTTATTCGAGACTGTAGTACGTAAACTGGGGTTTATTTGGCGGTTATTTCGATTAGGTAGAACCAGGTAGAGACTTCTTCAATGAATCCGTCAAAATATCTCATTTTGACGTTGTCGTTTAATCGCTGGTCAGGTCTGATAAAAAGAAAATACTGTCAAAACATCGTAGTGCTGACAATACCATTTTGTTTTACTACATAGTATATCTAAAACTACAGAATGCAGTGTGTCATGTTTTTCTTTTTTACTAGATTGGGCATAATTTGCTGAAGGTATCCTCGTGAATCCAGCATACCTAACAACAATTTTATAGAAGCCTATGTATGACCACAGGAGAAAACTAAATACAGTAAAGCATCCCTTCTCTTATGTCTAACGTAATGTTGCCTGGATAACATAAAACAGACATGCTGACGAAGAAGAAGGCGGAGATATACAGAGTTGAGCCTATATTGTAAAAAGCCAACAATTTGTAAATATGAAGCATTTACGTGTTCGCGACACTTGCTCAAAATAACATTCAAATATTGCATCTTTGATACCCGTTTCTGAATAAAACAACAATATGGCAACCATGGAAACACAATTAACCATACCTATGTTGCATCAGGACTTCGGGTTAAGGAACTATGAGAACCGTTATAAAGTCAACAAGAACAAGAGCAACTACCAATTTTATCGATTGTGAAGCGGTGAATTGTAACATTGAATATTAAGTATATGTGGATGTCGAATATTATGGAGCGAATCTCATTATTGCTTGCAATTTAATCTGGTGCATCAGTAATTTTATGTAACTTATTGTGATAATCTTAAATGACACATTGCTATAATAAATTTAAACACATCTCAGATAACACTTTGCAGTATCAGCATCGATCATTCTAATACAAGAGTCTAGTAGCTTTCTATTTCTAGTAGCTTACTAGTTTATTTTTACAATTTAACAGATCTGTAAAGTGTCACTTCAAAAGACTTTCAATAAAGAATGAATGTTTTTTGTGTAAAACGCACGTTTATATAACTTTTAAACTGTAAACATCGTATAAAAATAATATCCTGTACCTATCAGCGACATAAGTATATCATAGATCAACAAAAGCTTTTGCTTTTTCTTTGATTTAGTATAAAATGAAATATGAAGGAGAGATTGAGTTATTGAGTTAAATCCATTCAATATAATATCGCTTCTCATATGACCGACAAAATTATATATACTGACACATTTATTTTACATTCTACTATTTGTGCCACACGTTCTAAAATAATGTCCGAGTGACAGAAAACTTGACACGAAGGCTTGTAGTATAAACAGTATTTTATTTATATATTCGGTTGGCAACTAGGTTTCCGCGGTTTTTTTAATTTTGGAATTTATTGCGTTTTTAAATTTTGGAATCTAGTTTTTTCGAGAATTCTATTTTTGAATCATTTCGGAATCTTTTGTTTGCTAGTTAAATTTAGTTGATTTTTGTTTATTTTCAGATCATTACAGATTGAATGTCAAGTTAAGAAAAAACGGGCATTTTCGACACCTCCTTTTATTTGCTTTTAATCAAGGTTCGAAGGCCACAAATACTGCTCTCGACATTTGTGCAGTGTATGGAGAGGGTGCCATAGCTGAAAGAACCGCTCGTGATTGGTATGACAAGTTCAAAAATGGAAATGTTGACCTCAAAAACGCACCTCGTTCTGGCTGTCCAGTTGAGTTCGAAGAAGAGCCATTAAATTAACTTTTGCACGAAAATTCTCGTCAAACGACAAGGGAACTGGCAGAAAAAATGGAATGCTCCAACACTGTTATAGAGAAGCATCTTCACTCGATGGGAAAGGTTCAGAAGCATGGAGCATGTGTTCGGCATGCCGTAAGTGACAACAAAAATCAACGATCCACAATCTCCGCCGGTTTGCTTGTTCGTCACAGCTCAACTGATGGACACACCCAACTATTTCTTTACCGAATCGCTACTGGCAACGAAAAATGGTGCCTGTACATCAATATGAACCAGCGTAAGGAATGGCTTAGCCCCGGTAAGCAAGCGACACCGCGCGTGAAACAAGATCTTCACCCGCGTAAAACGATCTTGTGCGTATGGTGGGACTGAGAAGGGATTATCCATTACGAATTACTTGAATGGAACCAAACGGTCAACGCGAAACTATATGTTCAACAGATTAAACGACTACATCACGGCTATTCAAGGAAAGAGGCCTAATCGGCAGCATGGATTTCTGCTGCTGAACGACAACGCACGCCCTCATATCGCCAATATGACCATGGCTGGGATGTGCAGCCACACCCGCCGTATCCTTCTGATTTGGCACCAACAGATTTCGACCTCTTTCCATCTCTTTCAATTGCTACGCGCGGAGTTTCGTTGAAAATTGATGCAGAATTGAGAGCTTGGTTGGATCAATTTTTCGAGTCGAAATCTGATGATTTCTACCAACGAGGTATTGAAAATCTTGTTAAACGTTGGGACGAAGTTGTAACCGAGAAGGGTTAATACATTATTGATTAATTGTTATTTTTTGTTAAACCCTTTAAAAAAATTAAATTTAAAAACACGGTGAGAACTTAGTTGCCAACCCAATTGTTAAATGACTGAACAATATATTCAAATCACCCACAAAACCTTATTTAAACGCAAAATATATATGATATATATTTTTATATACATAAAGAGATAGGTCAGTAGGTAGATTAGTAGGTATCATCGACAGAAAACAGAACGTAATCAAGTATAATATCTAAATATTCAGAGGTGAGATTAATAACATTATATTATATAACATTTTATTTCTCATGAAAAATGTATTTCAACTCAAATTTATTTCCAAGTCGTTGAATCACAAATAAAACAAACGAAATAACGAAATTAATGTACTGTGTATAAGGTGCGAAAAGTTTCCTTTACACATCGAAAGATAAAACAAATAAGAAAAATAACATTGGCCTTATTTGATAGACAAAAAAATATTAGTGCTTTTTAAGCTGGGTTGCAATATGTTAACTCTTTCTCTTGCTTTTCCTTTCTTTCACACAGGCCGACACATAATATAAAGAATTTTTACTAATATGCTCTCGTCTCAGACAGTGAATGCTTTAGTGATTTCTTGGATAACAATGTTGTGTTAACCATACGTTTCCTAAAGCCAGTAGATCAATTTTGCCAGGCATAAAGATCTATGTGTATAATTTACTGTTAAAAAACGACAATGGTTATTAACGAAGCGGGATTACGTCTGGTGTTGACCAAGATAATTATTTCTGAGAATTATTTATATTAATGTTCATATCTTGAACGGAGAGGAATCTACATATACAAGATTTCTAGACGGCATTTAAAGAAAAGTTTCTACACTGATGCGTATGAAATTGCTCGCAAACACAATCTACTCAGTACTCCCTGGAGTACTGCCTTCCATCTTTTTTTTTCTAATAGAGTAGTGTATCTGCCACGAGAAATTGAAAGTCTTCAACAATCTCCACAAAGAATTTCCTGAACGGATCTTCTCTCCTCGTGTCGAAAAGCATATTTTGTCCAACCCCAGAACTAGTTAATCCCACAGCTCATAATGTCGACCCGATCTTCAGTTAACTGAACTTCCGTTGCTGCGCAAATTTCTTCTGCAGACGATGATATTCGACTGCAGAGGAGAAAAGATGATCGAAATAATTTTGTAATTGTAAATACACTGTATTTTGTTGGTGTTAGGAGAAAATATACTTTTATTTTCTTCTTTTTTTTAACTAAGTTATTTCCGAAAAGTTTTTCCAAATAAAAGAGTTAGATCGAGGGGAATCATTAATTATTTTGCAACATTTACTTGTTCGTTGAGGGGAAACAAGAAAACCGTACAATTTACTATACTTCATTATTATTGGTTGTGATATTAATTTCGCCGCTTTCTCACAATTTACCCGATCTTTTTCTGAAATTTCCGAAGACGTTTTCCAAAGTCACTTGTAAATTTAAAGTGCATTCATTTGGTATACAAATTTCTGCTTTGTTTTCATTTCTATAGCCGTTATTTTGCACTTGCCAATGCTGAGTAACTTAACTGATGATGTATTATACATGTATATATCCATCTATACATGTATACATCTATCTATCTATCTCTCAAACCTATCTATATCTATATTTATCTATATATATATATATATATATATATGTATATATATATAATTATAAATAATTATATATATATATATACATATAGATAATTATAAATAATTATAATGGCCAAAGAAAAAAACGCATGTCGAAATATTACAATGCCAGTAGACTTGCCTAGCTCTATGGTAAGTTTGAAAGCCAAATGAGAGTAGTCTACGATAATTTATTTTCAGAACAAATATGTAACGTGGAGATATTTATTCATAGAAGGTGACAGTATAATACACAAAACTGCAAAGTATTCGAATAAGTTATGTTATATTTCATTATTTTTTTATGTATCCATGATAAATAGCGATACTAGTAAAATCATACATAAATGTTTCCAATACCAAGCTCGCAATACCGAACTTTCAAGATTTTCTTTATGCTACTCTCTACAACGACGTCGACAATGCATGTATCCTGTCAGAACTGCATTTATAATCATATTTTCATGAGACTGGCCAATATTTTTAGAGTTTGGATAAATATCATTTAAACTATTCCTAAAAGATTTTCCGTACATGATGTGTAGTACTTCTTATTTGTATTATCATATACACCTTATAACCACCTGTTTATAGGTTAGTTGAATAAGTTTAGCAGATTTTGTAACTTTTAACTATTTATAATTCTGTAAGCGGCATCTTTGTCTATTCCTCAGATAAAATTATATAAAATCTAAATCTACTTTTCATGAGGCCAATATTAATAATTTGTATATATTTATATTCTACGTATTTGCTAAAATTCGCAGCTTTAAATAATCATGCTGTCAATATCATGAATTTCAATATAAAAGTTGTGTTCCAATAGGCACAAGCTGAGTGGTTTCTAAGGAATAAATAAGTGGGAAGAAACTAACAAAATAGCCACGAGTGACCATGAGCAGATATTTCATGCCTTTGCAGTTATGTTACGCTACATCTTACAATTTTTACTATTGTTGAGCGAGGGAGACAGAAAACCGATACTAGTTAAGAAATGTTGCATTTTATATATTTAAAAAATTACTTCCCTGCAACTGGTATATCTATCATTAATTCGTATTTGTTTTCAACACTACATAGTTTGTCAGATATGTAAAATTTTGATGAAATTACCGTTACAAAAAACAAAACCTCTTTAAGTCTCACTAGCTATTTTATGCTCTGTAAA
>NC_043000.1:54752338-54754838 GCF_006345805.1 Octopus sinensis
AGATCTGTCTGTCAGGAAACACTCAATCCATTTCAGTAACTTTCCAGAGACACCAATGTTGGATAGTTTTTTCAATAGGATCTTGTGATCGACCCTGTCGAAGGCCTTACTGAAATCAAGGTAGATGACATCGGTGTTGGAGCCCTCTCCCAAAGCTCTCAAAATGTCCTCAAAGTGATCAGGAGCTGCGTTAGGCAGTCCCTTCCATTACGGAACCCATGTTGGTTGGAGATCAGCCGTCTGTTGCTTTCCAGAAATTGGGTTATTCGAGATCTCACCACCCTCTCAAATACCTTGATGATATGAGAGGTGAGTGAGATCGGGCGGTAATTCACTGCAAGGGACTTGTTTCCCTTTTTGAAAACTGGGACAACAGACTGGGACAGAAGGTTTTTTGGAATATAGCCAGCATCCAGTGAGTTTCTCCACAGATTAGCAAGGGGAGATGCAAGTTGGTGTCGACACACCTTCAGGACACAAGCAGGGAATCTATCGGGGCCTACTGCTGAATTGTGTTTATTTCGTTTATCGCCGCTAAGACATCAGGGGCACTAAACGTTATGTCCGATATAGTGTGTTGGGGGTTGACATCACTGATACAGCCCAGATCGGCCATATCAGGATTGCTGAAAACAGAGCAGTAGTTGTTTCTGCAGTATCTCGGCCATGGATTTGGCATTATCTTGGAGAGTGCCAGTTTCGTCAATTAGAGGGCCTACAGTGGGACACAGTGACCCTGCGTTTCCTCGCAAATGAAAAGAACACTTTGGGGTTGAGTTTGATTTTTTCAATGGCCCACTTCTCCTCAGCTGATCTTTGGTTATTGATGAGGGTCTTCATGCATTGTTGGAGGTTATATTTTTTGGATTCAAGCAGTGCGATAGCCGTCGAATGTGTGTGTTGCTGTTGGCAGTACTTTAGTTTGTTAATTTTTTTGTTTGTTCTTTTTATTTTTCTGATAATGGTTTTTCTGTTTTGGGGGATTCTGCACTTTTTGTTCACAGGTCTTGGTGGGGAGTGTTTTGCACATATGTCTGTGACGGTTGACAAAGATCTGCCAAGATGTTTTATGGTTGGTGGAGATGTGTGTATGTGTAAAGGACCAGTCAACATTTGATAGCTCGTTCCTGATTGCATCCCAGTTGGCTTTATGGAGATCCATGTTGTCAAATGGGTGGGCTGGAGGAAGGTCACTAGGATTAGCTTTCGGCTGGTGGAATTTCATGTTACAGAGAACCATGTCATGGTCTGAAAGAAGGGTTTTTTCCACTGTAACGTTATGTATAGTGTTAGTGTGGTTACTAAACACTAGGTCCAAAATGTTCTGATGTCTTGTTGGTGCAAGGACAAGTTGGGACAAGAAAAACTCATTCGTAAAGTCGAAAAGTGACTCTGCTGCTTCTTTGTCAGCGGTTGAGGCGGGAGTGCTTGGTTTCAAACAGTTTGTAGTCCAGTCAACACAGGGTAGATTGAAGTCTCCCATCATGAGTATGTTGCTAGAATGGCACTGTTGAATAAAGCACTTAATGCTGTTGAGGCATTCTTTAAAGCACAGTATGGGTGTTTGGGGCGGCCTATAGAGCCCAATTACTGTCAGGTCATTGGCTTTGTTGTGCACGGTGACTGATTCACAGTAGCCGTTGGAGAATATACTATTTCCATCTGCCGTAAATGAATCATGCAGGAAAATGGCAGTTCCACCTTCCTCCTGCCGATACGATCCGCGCGCGCGGATGGTTGTGAAATTCTTCACTCTCACTTCGGCTTCCAAGTGGGAGTTGTCAAGGTGGGTCTCAGTGAGAATGAAGAAAGGGATGTGGTGTGAATGGTTACCAACCCAGTCTTCAATGAATTGGACCTTCCATTTTTGTGCATTGATGGAAGGGCTGACACCTTGTGCATTGAGTAGGAATGTGGAGGTTAGTGTAGTGGCTGGTTTTGACTGTTGCAGGGGGCTTGGATTTTTTGTGTGTGTGTTAGTGGCAGCAATGTGGGGAATTGGTGCACTGGGGTAATAGCATAGGATGGTGTGAGTGATGGCTAGAATGTTTTTGTGTATCTCTTTTGCCATGTTCAACATGGCTAAAAAAGAATTTTCCTGCTTAGGGAGCAGTTTTTGGCTGGAGGTGTGGTTGCACTGTTGGATAGGGTTGTAGTTTCCACTTTTGTTGTTGTTGTTTTTGTGTCTTCCTGAAAAGACTGGACCAGCATTACTGCAGCATGGTGTGTTCTATTTTTATTGTTATTCAGGTTTGTGTGTGGCTTGGGGGCCCCGTTTCTGTTTGTGCGTCGGGTCCCTGGAAGATGAGTGAAGGGACAGTCACTCAGTAGACATGTTCTCTCACGTTGGGAATACCGGCAGATTTTGGGACTCCGAGTTGTGTGTGTTTTGAATTTCGATTTACTATTTGGTGGTGTTGATGTCATGGGATGCGTGCTTTGGCCTTGGCCGGTAGTGCGTCTAGTGCCGGGTAGATGCGTGAAGATGCAGTCACTATTT
>NC_043000.1:54759838-54769838 GCF_006345805.1 Octopus sinensis
CCCTAATTATTAATATACATACCTATATATATATATATACATATATATATATATATAATATATATATATATATATATATATATATACCCTAATTATTAATATACATACCTATATATATATATATATATATATATATATATGTATATATATATATAACTGTGTGTATATGTATGTTTGTATGTATGCATTTATCTATGTGTGTATGTTGTCAATTTACTTAATGAGAAAAATAAATTACGTTGCTTCTTAATAAGCTGCAGTTACTTCAGATGATACAGCAAATGAATTCATGTTTTGGAAGCTTAGTTCCATCATACATTTATCAACTGAATAAATACGTTTAAGGTTTATATTTATATTAAAGTAAAATATATTTTTACATTACGAAAATAAAGCAAATATTGACGGTTTGGTTCACTTAACCATGTTTTTATATTTTCTGTAAACTGAATGTATTTAACTTTCATTTTGACTGTTGACTAACTCATTCAATATTCTATATAGTTAACCAGTATTTACAAGGAAAAATGTCTCTAGATAATATATATGTAAGCTTACAATTTTTTCTTTATTCAATTATTCTACACATATTAAATTGTGTTGCTCTAAACCTAGTTTATCGAGTAGTTTGCGGGATTCTTGCTTTGAATATTCATTTTGACGTATTTTAAATAACGAATATATGATACGCTCTTAAAACCTAGAAACTTCTAAAAATCTAGCTGCTAACTTACTATAGTGGTAACGTAAAAGAAGAAGTATAATTTGAATTGTGTGATATTTTAATAAGGTATGGATGTCAGGCTGTTTATAATCTTGCTCTCAATGCCATGTGTATAATTTGGAAAATTCAATGTTTTTAATCATTTCCGCTGTTGAATGTCGCACTTTATGATCCATGACATTAATTACTTTCCAGAAATGTATACTGCGCTCCAGCAAAATGCGTATTATTCAAAAAACATTATATATCATGTTGTTGTATGAAACTCAAACTAAGTCATTTGTAAGTGTTACAAGATTTCACATAAAAGATGAATTTTCACGATTTTTTAAAATAGTTCCACATTTACATATATAGTACTCCGTGAGATTTCGGGAACCGCCTTAATATTAAACAATTATAACAAATGAAACGCATTTAAATACGTCGAGTACATTCTTTGTCTTTTGGCTTAAACGTAACATACGTTATAAAATAATTATGAATTGTGTCAGATTAAAATGTATGAGATTCAAATAGTTATTATTGAGTATATACGAAGGGAAAGTTGTTATCAAATTTAAGAGTTACAGTAAAATAAATGCAGCTTTTGCAAAACAAAACTATATCAGCAAACAATGTAGAATTAGGGTTTTAGTTCTGAATGAATGCCGGCTGTTGAGGGATATATTCCCAACACTGAGAGACATCAACTTTAGATTTTATGATTATATTGTAAAACACTGATAATGTTCACGTAAATGATACTTTAATGCTTTGAGAGCCTTTTAATCGAGAGCGTTTTAAAAATCAATACTGTGTTGCTTGCATTCTATAATGGTATCTCTGAAGAGCGCATCGTGTTATGGATATAAGACAGCATTGTTTCGAGTATATTTGAAAAAATCACATGCATGTTTCAAAATATATTATATGATTTATGTTGATGATAGTGAAACAAGCTGCGAATAAAGTCATATGATATAAAATGATGTTTGCGGGAATATATGTTTCATTGTCTTCATGTAAAATACTTAGAAAGCCTCAAATCAATAATCATCACATACAAGCAGTTTATAATGTAATATATGCCTGTATGCATACGATTCGAAAAGTGCTGTATTTAAAGCAATCTACATAGCCAATACAAATGATTCTAAGTGAATTTACTATTCCATAAAAATCAGTCCTATCTTTCGGGAAACAAATACCCCAGAAAGATGCATTAGAATCTTTAGCATTGGATATACGTAACACAAGATGATCATCATTGGAATGTATTTGACTATACATATGACCAAACATAGATGGAGTTGACCAGGGATTGCTCAGTGTAAAATGTTTTTCGTAATAACTAAATGCATTTATAAGAAATAGAATTGATGGCCACGTTTAAATTGTTTACAACTACAAGACTGGTGGAAACCCTATATTTTCTAGGAGTATATAATTACATCGTTGATGCATTATTGCGTTCAGATCCCGATAGGTTTGATTTGGCGTGTCGTTTATTCGGGAATCGACAAAATATGTGTTTATTGAATTAAATAATCATACCCGCCTAAAAGTGTTTATGACGTTCTGAGAAGCTAAAATCAATATTCAGTATGCATAAGGTAATATGTTGTTATGCCTACTACGATAAGATTCTCAGAAATCAAAACGGCAGTCTATTTTGTAGTTTCTCCTTAAACTGATGTAATTATTTTCAATTCACTTGGAAGGGTAATGCATATCCCTTAATGCTATATTAGAACCAAGAAAAGCGTATCTAATCAAAAATAACCTGTAATATTACAATTGGCTATAAACAATATATTCTCAATATTTTGTCGGATTTCGTTAAAAACATAATTCTCACAATTGCTCACTGAAAGCTAGAATTAAGTGTAGAAGTAGTGTGGATTATCGACTATATCCATTTCATCCAATTTATTGTGTTTTGCATCAAAGAAACCAAACTTTCTTATTTAAATATATTAATGGTTAACGATTCAAGTTAAACAAAGTAATATACAAATACAGTATACACACATCCGATCATACTTTCAGATAAATAGACCAAAATTCATATATAAATAGGTTAATCAGAGAAAAAGGGAGAGATATTCATGAAGTTTAAATAATACACAAAATGGCATGACAAATTGTCAACGCATACCATCTTCACGATACTTTGTTATCTGTTCTAAAGTTAGTTTTCAATATTAAAAGCCATTTACATGAGGGAAATTTTGAGATCTATATTTTGAATTGCAGTAAATCATAAAATATATTGAATTTGATTAAGTAGGCATGAGAACTGCATGTATATAAATCAATGCAAATAGATCTATGTTTGTATACGAGTATGTGTTTACGTATGTATTTAAATATGGATGTATATATATGTGTGTGCATGCATGCGATTGTGAGTATGTGCACGTGTGTGTGCGCACGCGTATGTGTGTTTCAAAGTTGAACATAAATTGTGAAAATTAGAAATTAGAAAGAAAACTACATGCAGAAGTTATTCCAGTGCAATAAGTTTCGATGGAATGCTTAAAAATAACTTTAAATCACAATCGTTAAAACGTTTATGTGAATTATTAAAAAAATAGTTAGCGTTGGAGTAAGGCTATAGAGATAGTGTGATTATGATAAGTGATAGAGAAAGCACCTCTAACATGCAGGAATGTGCATTAAATTATGTAATTACTTAGACTCCTCGTAAATATTTAGTTTAGTATATACAAGGGATATATTTCTATAAGGGAGATAATTGGGAAACATATCAACGAGGAAAATATTGTAAAAGCAAAATGTATAACAAATATCATTTGATTCTTACCATCAACAAAACTTTACCCAATTGGTTTTGGTTTTATTATTGAGTAGTGATGCTCGTACTTGGCTTAAACATGCTGAAGAGTTTGTGGGAAAGTTCATCTAAAGAGAATGAACATAATTTGAAGATTGATAAATTTCAACTCGTGTATGCATTTATTAAACTTTGCGATATAAAGTAATAAAGATTTTACCAAAGAATTCTCTGCTTGGGAGACGAACTCAACCTTTCTTCATAATATCTAAAAGATTAGATATTTCAATTTGAAATTAAGGAGTTATAAAGAAAATGATGTTCAGAATTCACATTTTAATTTTTTACGTTATTTTATTTATTTTTATATTTATTTATCAGTTATCGTATGTTTTATTTTACTTATTTATTACTCCGTGCCTATTTATTTATTAGTTTTATATTTATGTTTTCTATTTTTTAATAATATTTTAAAGTTCTTAAAATTTCAATTAAGTAGCAATTATGTACATCGCTATTTCGTGTTTCTCAAACATCATCAGCATGTGATATATAAATACAATGTTTTAAGCAGCAAAAGCAATTCATTATAAATGAAGGTAATTACAGTCTAGAGCAAAATTCATAGAAGATCTGCCTTTCTTTTTTGTTCTGCTCGGAATGTTAGTAGTTTAGCTCCAGACAGAAAAAAAGAAAGATCTTAGTGATTGATTATAAGATTACCACTCTCAGGGAGATCTTGCTTGTGGAAAGGTTTCACAAGAGCCAATATATTTCCCAATCTACTTTTTAGCTATACATATTGGTTTTAAGCTTTTAATGGATAGGTATAATCCCTTGTTTTGTAGCCAAAGATGCATCTTGTGAAAACCAAACCACCCCGACGATCGTTAACTGTATGTAATATACATATGTCTATCTTAATATGCATGTGTATATTAACACATATGTACATATATTATGCATATATATGAGTGTGTGAATGGGGTGTATGCATATTATATAACCAAAACAGACATAGTAGCAATGGTTGAGATTCTCTGGATGGAAACCAGACTGAAGGGTTTTTTTTTATTGTGTCACAAGATCGAAACCTAACCAACGGAAACCAGCAAAGGTTATAATGAAGAATGCAAAACTAACAGTAGAATGTGCGGCGGTGGGGAAAAACAAGAAACCATATTGTCTCTTGCTCCCTGGTTGTGGCTCAGAACGAAAATATCTATAGATAGGATGGGATTGGGACCTACACACACTTGAAGCTACTAGCCATGTTCTGGGATATACCAGTGCACACAAAGTGAGAGACAGCATGCCAAATGTGTCAGATATTGTCAGGGAAAGCTAGAAAAGATGCGTTCTAATCGACAAATCAGTCCGAAAAGCTGACAATGTATCTCTAAACATATACAGAGAAACCTTCGAAATACAAAGATTTGGAAAGGTATATAACTCGAACACGAAGCACGAAATTATCCCTATAATAACAGAAATAATCCTGAATAAGTAGACAGAACATATCGACCTAAAGTACTTTCAATATAGTACAAGTGTCAATAAAAAAACCCATCACTGAAGATACTCACAGCGTACAGAGTTACGATCGTTATTGGACAGAGAGCGTATGATAACAATAAAACTACTGAATAATAATGATAATGAAAACAACAAAAATAGCAACAAAACAACAACAGTACTAACAATATTATAAAAATAATCAATAATAATAATGATAATAACAACAACAACAGCAAGAAGAAGAAGAAGAAGAAGAAGAATGTAATAAGAAAAATGAAGAACGAAACATGGAATACTTCTGTATATTCAAAGTATAGCGGAAATAAATCTTAGTAATGAGTAAATTTTCTAACTATATTCTGAGAAATGATCACTACCTAGGTAGAGACGTCAAAATGAAAAATTATTTTGAAACGAACGTGTTATGCGTACTACCAGGTTATGGCTTAGAAACCTTCAAAATTACCTACAATGTCTTAAATTTCGTTGAACGAAAACATATTTCCAATAATAGTTGAAGACATCACAAGCATTCTGTTGATGTAAGTATCAGATATTCCCTGCAGCATATCTTGAGAATTAAGGATGAAGGAACCATGTATGCTGTAATATTGTGGTCAGTTTTTGAAATTCATGTAATACATGATGGCGTGTTTTTTTTATTATAACTACAGGTTAACAATATTCTCATTTTATAGTTGGAATTTCTTTGAAATTCGTTCTAAGTTATAGAAATCATTTGAAGTGATTTGAACGTTCTTTGAATATTCTGATATCTTTTTCGTAAGTGGCAATTTTGTGTCAAAGGCTTTTTGTAAGCAAGGAGATGTTAAAGATATTTCTTTTATAAATGGTAGACTTTTCGGTTAACCGGAACCATTACACAATTGAAAAAGAAAAGTATTTGAATATATTTCTTCCATTGATTTTTGTAACCTTTTGAGTACTGATAATTTGTTACCGTTATTCACTTCATATTTATATATATTCTCCATTTTCTTTCACACGCCTTCATTATTCTTCGCTTTTGTCTTTTTCCTCAATTTTCTTTTTTCTTTTATTTTTCTTCTCTAAATATTGTTTCATTATTTGTTCTTCTTAACATTTGTATAAGAACATGAGTACACATCATTCCAATATTTCTCTTGTTTTTGTATACTTATATACATTAATTTTCTCTCGTTCCCCACTATTATCTTCTTCCATCTAATCTTCTTTTACGCTTGTTATCATACACATACACCCGCGCACCCGCACACCTCCCCCATATATATATATATATATATATTGTATATTTTACTATTTCTATCGTTTTTATATTTCACTTCCTCTTAAATATATACATGTTTCTTGCCGGCAACCAAATTTATCTTGTCTTCATACAAGTATGCATTATTATACAACGCCTGTAGACAAAAGTATAGTGTGTCATGCTATATTCAAACGTTTCCTTCTGTTTTCCTTTCATATTGTTCGTTCTATTGTTCTGTAACTTTACTTCTCTTTATCCATTTCTTTCTTTTTTCTATTCAACCTTTATACATCTATATTAACTTTCTGCCATTTATTTAACTTCTCAATTTATCTGTAGGTGTTTATTCACCTGTGCTTCTCTTAACAAATTTGTCTCGTTGTTTTACAATATTTTTGTTATCGAAGACTGACATCAATATTATTAAATCTTGAATTTGTAAAAACCTTTAAATATTATAATCATAGTATTGATGAGCCAAGTTTGACCAACTCTTTCTATATGCTGTTTTATAAGTAATGATATAAATTTATTCACTTCTAGTTATCCTTTAGGCGTCCATTTTAAATTTACGCCATTTCCTTTGTGCAAGTTTTTATATATCTCAACTCCTCCTAAGTTGTTTGCTTTACAGTAATTTTACTTAACGATAAATTCTTGAAATCTCTCAGTATGTTAACATGCTGAATTTGTGAGACGTTTGAATATAGTAATTTTAGAATCCATCAGACTAGTTGAACCAAAGGGAACACAGTCGGGTCTTTCCGAAGTGACAGTGTAAAATCTAGATTTTGTTAATTTTGTGTGTGTGCGCGCGCTAGTTAATCACATACATTTATTAAACATATACCTGTTAGCTTTGGAGTGTACACTTTCTTCAAAATGCATTTTCTCAAATGTTTTACCATGATTACCCTTTCTATGCCAGAATAGGCTTCATAAATTTAAGCTGAATATTGCAGTTATAATATTATATTCTCAAACAGCTAATACACTCAATACATAAAATTACGAATTATATTACATATTATACATTTGTAGATCGGGGTTTATATAACCATTATTAAGCATAAGTTCATGCAGTTTGAAAGGAAAAAAAGCAGGTAAATTTACAGTACTTCAATATGAAATATAACCTATGATTGCAATAAATATGGCCATTTATTGTTAAATATATATTTCGTGCTTAGTAAGGAAAACGTATCTTTCCATGCTCTCGTGTCAGCTATTATAATGCGAGTAAAATTTGGAAGCCTTAAATTATGCTAAAGCTTGGATGCATTAATCAATGTGGTTAAAGGGTCTTCCGAACTGAACTGGTGTACTTACATCTTTTTGTCTAAAGCGAGTATTCTTTCTCAATCACTACAGTAAATGACCGTCCTACTTGTTCGAGTATGTCTTAGATTCATTGGAACTTGTAACATATTTATATTAACTTACATCGATGCCAGTGTTCAACTGCTACTTATTCTATCAAGTCCGAAATTATGAAAGGTAAAGTCAGCCTCGGCTGAATTTGAACCCAAGACGTAAACATGGAAGAAATACTTCTTAGAATTTTGACCGGTGTGTTAACGATTCTGCCAGCTCGCCGCCTGAAGCTGAGAATATCAATATTTTTCGTCTATAACTTTGTAAAAAAGGTATTTCACTAAATCGAAGCTAATTTGATCTGTGTGCGATTTTACTAAGAGATTAGTATGAACCTATGCTTATCTAGTTTATGTTGCTTATACTGAAACGTCGGAAAGGGGGAAAATATTAGTTATATTTGTAACTACAGGAGAAAAAATAGAGCTGTTAGGCGAAAGGAAGCGCTGTACAAATGAAATTATTCAATATTGCAACGGTCCTGCTTTCAGGTTTTGTGTTGCAAGTGTGATAGAGATTGCTTTGTCTACATGATAATGTCTAAACAAAAAGTGATAATACAGAATTGAAGATTCTATGTCAGCTTTAATTGAGCATCAACAAAATGGTGTTTTCAATATTCTAATAACCAGCTTACGTAAGAAACATATTGTTAATTTTCCTGACAAACAGCAGTTTGTTCATTGTCAGTAATATTCCTTGATATAAGATGATTTTGTTTTTATTTTTGCATTTTATGAATTACCTTATATGTCATTTATATGAGATACCGATTCTGATTCCCACAAACAATGCCTATCTTTTCTTTATAAAAATAATATTCACAAGAACTTATTCTTTCCGTCTATTTCTACTATAAATTGGTATAACTCTTTCCATTTATGGAAAAAGTCACCTACGCAATATCCACTAGACTGGTTTTACGCATACGTATAAATGGTTATTTATAAAGCATAATTCTTTTTAGGCTTACTTCTTGTTTTATCTCTATGGCCTATATTATTATATTATGCAAACAAATTCTTCCCGTGAACCGTCTGCCTTCTGATGACACGATGTTAATGCAAGAAACAGTTTGGTGGAAGCGAAATTTGAATCGAAATACATATATATTAATGCTAAATTAATTGCTGTCCTATTCAACAATGGAGCTCCCGATTATCTGATGAAGTAATACACGGATATAAATACATGTATATGTATGAATTTGTAAACGTGTATATGAACATATAAGTATGTGTGTGTTAGCTTTGTGGATATGTGTGTGTTTGTGTATGTGTACCCTGGGTAAGACTTTAAAGTGGATCTGGTAGTAGGGCTCTCGTTCGAGAGTTCTAGGGCTCGGTGCATTGTGGAAGCACCAGTTTGCTACTCTGACTCGGATTCGTAGCAGCCGTCTGGGTCCCAGCAGTGGGTAAACTTGCATATGTAATGGCATAACAGCTGGGCGTAGCGACGCAGAAATACCCTTGGTTCATATCTTTAGCTGTTATCGTATCCTCGTAGGAAACACTGGCGTAAAACCTGCGGTTTCCCGTGATTGCTAGTCATCTTTCTTCGGCCGGAAAATACGTACTAGACATCGAGGATCGAAGAACGGTAACGGTGTGCTACAAGTGTTTATCACTGTATTTCAGTGATGTACTGATATCTTTCTATGGAGATCCTATTTGTCATTTAATCTACTGAAAGACCCATAGTGCTTGAAAAGGGTAAAGTGTACACGCTTGTTCACTTGGAAGCACAGAGTAGGTTACGATTTTGATCTCTCACCTATGCCCCAAATCATGCAGGTCTGCAAAGGGACTGGGTAGTCATCGGAGAGATTGTTGGTGGAATCATAAATATGATTAACAACGAAGATGGAGCAATTACCATGTCTCTGTATGCATATATATAAATATATATATATATATATATTCATATATGTATGTAAATATGTATGTTGTATGAATGTATGTATGTATGTAGGTATGTATGCATGTATGTATGTATGTATATATATATACATATATAAATTTTTCAACTAACACAAACACACACATACATGCATGTATGCATACATACATATACACACACACACACACACACACACACACACACACATATATATATATATATATTTATAATAAGAGTAGCTCGTATACGAGTGGGTATATATTTGTAAAAATGAAGTTTTAAAATGCCGCTATATTAGATAAATTTTAATTTTAATATGTTTCGGTTCTTGAAATAACAAACCTTATGAAAAAAACTTTTTTATATAATAAAGAGAGTCCATGCTATATGTTTAAAGAGTATGATGGAACGGTTCATAATTGTGACATACATTCAATAGAGTCAAATATAAAAA
>NC_043000.1:54774838-54804838 GCF_006345805.1 Octopus sinensis
ACCATGGCTCACCAAAAGTTACAAACAACAAGACCCCACACCAGACTCACCTTAAGTAACCTAATTTTGTAATATTAGGAGGTCACAGGAATTCATTCAACGAAAAATTTCCAATGATTCCGGGATTGGGGTGGGAACCACGACATCATTTTTTCCTAACCAAAATAAGGTATTTGCAGCGTATCAAGAGGTTACGGTACTTGATTCCACGCAAAAACTCATTTTTTTCTTTTCTTTAGTGAAAATCTTGATGGAGTTAATATAGAAGTTTACCATAATGTTCTTCTTATTTAGCCTCAAATTAACCCTGATACTGCAAACATATCATCAAAGACATTCAAACCTTAGGCAAACCGTCTTTTTAGGGATAATCTAGGACATTACGTACAATGGGCGTGTGATTTAGTTGGCTGCTATTTTTAACGTGTCGAGTGACCAGGTAGAGTTTCTTTCATTGGTTCAATTGCGTGATGAGGTTTTTTTACACATACATGTATTATATATATATACCATCGACAGAAGTTAGTGAGTAAATCAAAAGCTGGGGTTTTCGTGCATTGGCACCCATCAAACACGAATTTGTCCATTGTAACTCCTGACGAAATAACTTCTAAAATACAAAATATTGTTAAAAACGTTAAGAGTAAACCCTCTTCTATTTGATACATTCTACCAGTATCGTAAGTTTGAAAGTGTTTAGTTTAGAAAAAAAGTAATTGAATAACCTGTACGCCAAATTGAATAGATCCAAAATAGATAAAAGCGAAGTCGACCTCGGCGAAATTTGAACTGAAGCGTAAAGACAGACGAAATACAGCTAAGCATTTCAGCATACGCGCTAGCGTTTCTTTCAGCTCGGCGCCTTAGAATGTAAACATTCATGTTAGAAATACATTCTTTATTCTTATTGCTTGGGCTTTACTTCTTAATTCCTCAATTACTGACAATAAATTTCAGAACATTTTACCTCATAACACTTTGTCTAATAACTTTCGTTCAAGGCAACTAACGATTCTGAATTCCTCATGCACTTTTCTATCATTTAAGCCTAAGAAAAGTATACTTCTATTTCAAATTTAAAGAGTTAATGTTAATTGAAGATGAATATTTGCCTTACTACCCACTTTGAGGTCTGACATATTTTGATGTAACTTTTTTCTACCAAATCTCAAACTATTTATGCCAAAGTGTAGCTGAGGAGGTGTCCTCTTTAAAACTATTAACAGTTTGCAATTTAGTTGAGAACTGAATTACTGGTGAAGCTCGGAAGCTGCTACGATTGACGAAATGGTGGACTTAAGAAAATATTCAACCACTACCATGGTTGAATATGAGCACACATATATCTCTATCTATCTATCTATCTATTATCTATCTATCTATCTATCTATCTATCTATCTATCTATCTATATATATATCTATCTATCTGTCTGTCTATCTATCTATCTATCTATCTATCTATCTATCTATCTATCTATCTATCTATATATATATATATATTATATATATATATATATTATATATATATATATACATGTACGTATATATGTATACTTATACGCAACTTACTTCCCTAACAGAAATGAACATTAAAAGTACAAATTAATGAGGTCTGTCGTCTCCAAACTAGTTTTTTCTATTGTTTTCCACCTATTGTTTTCTATAACTACTCTTATTTCCTCACTTCAAGTGCTCAAAATCGTCGATCTTTTACGCTTAGTCTAGATTTTGGGATTAGAATGTATTCATAAGGAGAAATCTGCTCTGTAGGAGATATGCGAAACAAGGATCTGAAAGTACAGCAATGAAATTTTACATATATGACGTGACGCACGAGCGGGTGCGTTGTAAATGCGCAACATGCATGTCTCATTTGTTCTTTTACATCTACCTCCCTGAAGTTTTGTTTTACAACTACGTAAATTTCCTAAGGAAGACCATACAAAACTTATATTGGGCACATGAAAACATACAATTGGTTCAGAGCAGACTATATTAACATAACCTTTAATATTAAGGCGGCGAGCTGGCAGAATCATTAGCACGCCGGGGGAAACGCTTAGCGGTATTTCGTCTTCGGCTACATTCTGGTTTCAAATTCCGCCGTGGTTGACTTTGCCTTTCATCCTTTCGGGGTCGATAAATTAAGTACCAGTTACGCACTGGGGTCGATGTAATCGACTTAATACCTATGTCTGTCCTTGTTTGTCCCCTGTGTGTTTAGCCCCTTGTGGGTAATAAAGAAATAGGTATTTCGTCTTCGGCTACATTCTGGTTTCAAATTCCGCCGTGTTTGACTTTGCCTTTCAACCTTTCGGGATTGATTAAATAAATACCAGTTACGAATTGGAGTTGAAATCTTGGAAGACGAACATTTGCATATGCTTACCTTCGGACACTTCACGGACAATTAATCTCCAATATTTGCAGACAAGAACATACATTATTTTAATGTGGTTATAGCTCGTAATCATGGAGTGCCATGCAGATGTGGTAGTGTCTTATGGTGAATGTTGTTCCTAAATTAATACATTAGTACGGCACGTGATTTTCAGTACGGTTTACACACTCCTTGTATGCCTGTGAGTTAAACATATGTTGAATCTGGCAAATGTTTCAAAGAGGTAATCGAATCTGTTATTATTACATAATGTGAAAGTTACCCATTTCAACGCTGCACCTCAGAGTACACAATGAAGAATGGGAGTCCTTCAGGACTACCAATTTTTTGCGTTTTGCCTGTATTCCCTCTTTTCGCTTAGTCGAACTAATACTTAATTATTCTCGTTAGATTTTTCACGCCCCCCCCCCCGAAAACGTAATATTGGAAGTTGGTTTTTGAAGTGATATCCTTCGGAAGTTAATCAACTCCAAATGGGGAGCAACATCACACACAGTTCGCTCTACTGCTCTAGCTGTGATCTATTCCTCTGTAAAGCATTTCCAGTCCAAATGAGATTAGCACATGCTAAGGAATTTGTTTGATCAAGCTTGGGATATCGCTTACAGCCTGATTACTAATTGCATGGAAGCTACAAACATAAATCACCTGCATCTCCATCAATCAATAACCCCTGCCGATATCAGATGGGAACTGGTCAGTCGAGCTGAGATAAGAATAGCTTCTAGTGATGAACTCCTTTTCTTTTATAGGAAATCTCACGATTGGAACGCTTGAAATCGATTCTCTTCTAATCAACATAAATGGGTATCCTCTTCATGCAGAAATTCTTCCTAGATAACAGAAAGAGCATGGTTTCGTTGGAACATACTCAATCACCTGAGAACGAGAACGGGGCGATCAACAGTTACTTTGCTGAGAGGGAGTAACTAGCTTTGAATGTGCAGAAGCAAACCATACCATGCTGTACTGCCTTGTCGTCCCTCTTCTACCTAACCCCTTCAGTACGAAATACCTTGAAGAGTTCAAGAAAATGAAAAGAACTGTGTAAATAAATGAATAAATGGGAAGTTATCACATAGTCATTACGCTTCGGAGAATCGAAAGAGGAAAGAATGTTGACCTGTCATTTCATCGTTCGAAACGTTATTTTACTGAAAAGAACGACAAATTGTGTCTCTCCGTATCAACAATAATATTGATCATATTAGTAACTCATAGTGAATTTCTAATGAATGAATCCATGTAAATTAATTTCTCATCATACTAAATTTATTCAAAACAGCAGTAATATTGACATGACAATAACTGAACGGGTCAATTTAATGTTAATTTGTTGCAAAACCCATTCTGCTAAAACATAACTTCCATTGTGTTTATACGAATACACTCGTAAAATTCTATATTTTTTATGAAGAATACTTAATAATATTGATTACCTCATTAGACATAATGCCAGAAATTCATTTGAGTGAAGAAAGATTTTCTGCGAGATTCTACCGTTTTCAAGAGCAACAGCAACGCTGTCGAATAGAATGAACATAATAATAGCGTAAAATAACATTTCTAAACAGTATAATATTTCCATGTTTTTTTTTTTGTTTCAATTTCACTTCAGCAAGTAAGAACAATAAACGAAATGGGGAATCAGACAATATATAATAGCAAGTAAATTTCAGAATACTGCTGGACTAGAGTTCGCAACATAATTAGGATTTAGTTACTTTTTTACACTTCAAGTTGCTGTGGGTCTTTGACGTGGGTTATGCAAAACCAAAAATATCTGTTGGAGTGAATTGTTTGTCATCTGAAAAGAAAAGATTCGTGCTTTATTGAATATTCCTGTGTTTAAATTAGTTCAATGATAAAATGAACATAACGTTATTAAAAGTGTATTCTCCCATGTGGATTCATGTCTTGAAACTTCAAAATTAATAATTGTGGTATTAGTGCAGTTTTCAAATTAGAGAACTTCTCAGTGGGAAATCCGAAACACATGATTCCATTTGAAAGGCACAGCGATGATGAATTTAATTTTTTTCTCTTTCATTTCGCTGCTTCTACTTTAATATTTAGTGCATATTACCTTTAGAATATTCTATAATTGCATCAACGTTTTCTTTTTTTAAAGTTTAATTCCTGACCACCTTTTCCATAATACAATCAACGACTTTGAAATTTAGATGCCATGTATTTTCCTCCGAATGCCGCATATAATACTTTTACTCAATGTTGAGCATATTTCAACGAACTTCTGTTTAGTATTTAATTATACCGCACTATCGACTACAAATATTTCCAGTATTCCCCAGTAGAGTCCCCGCGCACACTTTCATACAAGTACACACACACAATCACAGAGCGGAAAATACAAATGGAAACCCCTGTACACTCAAACACATAGAGGCGTAGTTCATATATTTTTTTTATTTTAATTAATTATTTACATTTCCTCAAATTTTGAAGATGTCTCCAGCGATAAATATAGATTAGTATACAGAGAAAATTAAATGGATATATTATAGTTCGCCTTTAATAGTCCTCAAAATTGATCCTGCAGCATACGTCATACACAGAACACCGATAGCTTCGTTGACTATACTAGCTATATTCGCTTTCAACAAGCAGGAAGAATGAGCTAATGTAAAATATAAAGCTACTGTCTTAGACAGTCCTCTGTTTATGGACACTCGTCAGAATCCACCATATCTACTTACCCACCCGTAATAAGTTTAAAATACTAAAGTGTCTCCTTTATTATTTTTTTTTCTTATGTTGGTACATCATTTTAGGCTTTGCATTGAACGTGGGTCTAAAGTCAATGCAATTTCCTGAATACAGTGAGGAAGTGCGGGGCATTAACCGTTGGAAAGTGTGAGAAGTGTAACCGAATAATGGAGAGATGGGAAGCGAGTGCCATATTAAGAATCTCAACTTAACTAAAATGATCATTGATATTAGCCGATTTGTAATAATATTAAAGGCAATTATCGTGTACATCCCTCTTTATAAATCAAGGTTGCCCAATAAAATACTAAATATCATGAGTCTAATTTAGCTTAAAATTAATTACTCTAATATATATATAACCTATGGTGGAAAGGATAATTTTTCTTTAAATAAGTATACTGTCTATGCTTACTTATGCATCTATAAATGCTGGTGGGTGTATGTGTGCGTGTGAATCTATGTACTTTTGGTTATATGTGTGTTTGTATATACATGAATGTATATATATATATGTATATATGATCAGATATACATATATGTATACATACATACACACACACACACACACACATATATATATATACATATATATATATATATATATATATATATATGCATATATGTATCTATGTCAGTATGTATACTCACATACACACAAGCGCATACATATACTTACATAGAATTGCATCAACAACATTACATATTTATTTAGTCAATTAATCTTATACTGTGGACCAAAAAATGACATATACAAGCCTCCTCTAGCATTTTGTTATATCAAAATATAGAAGAGACATTCCAGATAAAACATCGCATTTTATATTCATAAACACAGCCGGTAACATACGCAGCTATATACAGTTCTGTATTATCTTGAAGTACTTCAAAGTAGTATATATATATAACTTTGTAAATACAACGTTGTTATTAGACTCCTACTTGTCAGTCTGCGTCCAACGAATGAATTTTCCTGCATTTTAAAATCTGTAAGAGGGCCATTGACAATGATGGTTGCCCAAAACGTTGAATCTCTACTTCTTGAACAACACTGGTACAGAGTCACTGATGACCTACATTATTATGTCAGTCAATGGTAGAATTTTGTCTATCGACCTTATCAGTAACGGTACTACAATCTTAAGGTCTTTACTCTTCTCTATTCAACTCTTGGATCACCAATAGTTTATCAACATTCACATAACCAATGTTCGTTAGTACACCTTATTCTCTCCATTCCATACACCAAGGACTCACTTGCCGTGAAGTCCAACAACAATCAGTAGCTGTATGGTTCATTCTCCTCTAATCTTCCATACTTACGCATTAACCTCACGCAAAGTAATCACCACACTGACTTCATGAAGAAAGATTTCGGAAGCTACCTCTAACAGACACGCTTTATCATCTTTTCAAGCGCTTATATAAAGCTGCTGATCCGATGATATCACTGTGGTCAAACAACCAACGCTCTCGCTACTTCCATCTCATCCTCCTTTGTTTCTCCAAACTTTCAGGACTCTTAACTCATAAATATTCTCATTTTGTCCCAGCCTTCCAAAAGTTCCTTTTGTCTCAGCCCTCCAAAATTCCTTTCTCCAATCTTGTCTTTCACGTCGATGTTGACTTCTTACTGTTCACGGCGGATATCAATGACATCAACGTCCCCTGTCTAAGTAGAACTGCAAAGACGAGAACTAGTAAATAAAACAGAAATATTTCTCAGTTTATATACAAGAAAACTTGTGAAAACTATTTTGTATTTTTACCGTTTTTCAAGATTGGATTTTAATATAGATTTTAAATTTAACACAATTTTCGTTCGAAATTTGAACTTTTCTTTTTTTTTTATATTTGTGTTATTCTTCTAGTTTAACTGAAACACGAGATTCGAATTCCGAATACTAATGATTTTATATTTTTAGCAATATATATAAGTATATTATATACACCTATTCAGCCACATGCATATGCGTTCATATTTGAATATATGTAAATATGTGGGTATGCGCGTCTGCGCGTGTGTTTGTTTGTATGTCTGTGTGCGTCTATGTACTTAGAAACATAATATTTTTTACATACTAAATACGAGTAATTATTGTAAACTAAACCTATACTTGTTTTAAATTTTCGAACTCAACATCATCACCTATAGACATCGGAACGATGTGACATCATTAACAACAGAAAATTATGTATGTTTATTTTAGTTATGCGGTATTGCTAAATAAGAATATTCTGAATATTATCAAAAAAATATTTACAAAGTAAATTGATCATGTCGCACATACTTCGGTGGTATAAAAACAATATTTTATGTAAATGTAAATACCATATAGGCTCCAATATGCTCATCAAATTTCCGTTTACTGACACATTCTGTTACTCATAACAGTGTCTATAATTCGTTTGTTAGTTTCATTGTTTTAATAAACATTTAGCTGCACCATATAAATATTTATGATTCTAGCATAAATACTGTCTTTTTTTTTTACGTAAGAAGAAATTTTGCTAATTTTATTCTATACATTTTATATAACCAATTTTAATGAGATTTTGAAAAAAAGCATTAATGCTACTGAAATTCAGTTCATACCATTTTAAGATTTAATATATTCAAGAAACATGTTTCACATAATGTTGAATAACTTAGGATCCAATAGAAAAGCAGATTCCAAACTTTGCAGCACATTTGTTGACATGCTGAACGGGACAAACAAATTTCATTCAAATAACTTCCTACGACTGAAAATCATTAATTAAAAGTACTTTCTATCGAGGAAATTACTGAACAACAATATCTTATTCTAACAGTAACTATAAAATCAAGAATATGTCTTATATTTTACCACTTACAAAATACAATGCCTTTATTCCACAAGCGATAAGACGAGACTAGCCCATTTCAGTTGACTACATTTCTATTGGCTATCATTTGTCAAATATTACATTTCTTTCCAGAATTGTCTACTGAAATAGAATCTAGTGAATGGCTTTGGCATCGACAACTAAAGATATTGGTATCTGAGTCATACATTATTTCAGCCATGTCATATCGTATTTTTTTGTTCATGTGATTTATAAGATTCCGTTCATTGGTTCAAGAAGCTCTAGCGTAATTTTATATTATTCATGGCCATTTTGGATAAGTATTAAAGATATATCCTCATGTCATACTTCTTAGAAAATAAGTATAAGAATACGATGCATGCGAGGCAATGGATAAAACTGGGAAATAATGCATTATGGATATGAAATCTTGTAGACAGTAATGATTGATCGATTTTGTCTTTCACAAAAACAGCCGTGAAAACTGTAACCGATTGATAACATAGAATCTTATTTGATTGATGATATGCAATGGTCGCTTTCTTTATATCTGAGATCAAGCATCAATATAACGCAAGTTATTGTAGAATTTCTGTGCTCATTGGAAGCCTTTGAACTGCGAACTTAAATATCGTATTGTAATTTTATGAGCCATTTTTTATTAAGGTATATTTCATGGTAGTCTTTGTTTCAAAATTGCGTTCTTACACTTTTAGTTATCTCCTGAGAACTGAGAAAACTGGCATTTGCCAGTACAAAATCGATTAGATATGGATGAGGGTAAGTTGAAAATGTAAGGACATAAATCTTGAAACAAAAGTTTCATTGACGGAATTTGTAGCCTCATTAGCTGCTTTGTCTCTGGAACACTATTACGATATAATGAAGCATTTATACACGAAAAGATATATGCATGTGTGTGAGTATTTGTGCGTGTATATATGTGTATATATATATATGAATATGTATATATATACATATACACATACACGTTTGTATATACACAGATATGTGTATGTACATTATGTATATATACGTACAATGTATATATGGGTATGTAGAGAAAGTATATTATATATATGTATATATTTATATATTCAGCTGTCTGCCTACCCATGTATATATGTCTCTCTCTCTTTATATATATATATACATATATATATATATATATATATATATATATATATAATATATATATATATATATATATATATATATATATATATAATGAGCACGTGGCGTCAGGTTGAATGAGGATATTATTTAAGCTTATGAGATTTTCCTTTTAATAAGCAATTATATATTCGCTGTGACAAGTACTATTGCGGCCACACGTCGGTTAGTCCAACGGTAAATACAAAATTATCACTTTGAATAGTTTAAATATTATAGACTGTTAGTCCTTTTCCTGAAAACAATGAGGGTAGGAAATTACAACTAGGTAAGTTTAAATATGCTCATGACGTATTTCAAGTTTTAAAAGCAAATTCACTGCAGTTACCCTGGAGAAAAAATACCCGCTTTTGTTAAAAGGTGTAAAAACACCATATCTACCTAGAGTGTTCCCATGTGGAATTCCAGGAACAGTGTTTCTAGTTTACCCGGTATATTGGTAAATACGGAGACAGGTAACTTAGGGCAAATTTAAAGCCGTTGTGAATTTTCTTTCAGGAGTCGATATATTCTATAAACATATTTTAATTAACCTAAATTCATTACTATAATTTACAGTGGCAGAAGAACATCTTTGTTACTTATTTGCTTTTTATTCACCTAACTTAGAGCTGGGCGGACAATACCGAACTGACGTAACTGACTTACGTGCCGAACTTACGTACCTAATTCAACTGGATCTTAATTATTTCTTATGTATATATATGTAACTATTTTTTAAATTTTATTTAGTTTCAGTTCACAAGCTGTGGCCATGCTGGGGCACCACCATTTGGTGTTGCTACATGATTTTACTTCACGAATGCTTTTTAGCAAATGCCATCAGGTGCATGAGAGAGTTTGATGCAGCTGCCCTCATCTGCACCTCCTACCGTGAAGTTGGATCATCTGGGACACCTGACAAGATGAGATCCCGTTTCATTTTAAAGACATCTGCATCCACTCCATGCAGGTCTCTTAGGTTCTTCGGGAGGATATTGAAGAGCTGTGGGCCTCTGAAGCCCAGGCTATCACAGTATCTTGTCCTACATCTTGATGGCAAATTTGGAGTCCTTGGCACTATGCAGTGGCGCCCAGTTCTGGCATTTGTGTAACTCTCGATGCCAAAGTTTGGTACAAGTTCTTCTAGGACCTTCCAGATGTATATTATGGCATATCTTTCTCGCCTACGCTCTAAGGAATAGAGTCTCAATCTCTTGAGTCTTTCCCAATAGCATATATACAGCACAGAGGCTATCTTCTTCGTGTATCTTCGTTGGATCGCCTCAAGTTCTGTGATTAACTTGACACTGGATGGTGACCATAGATGTGAGCAATAGTCAAAGTGGCTTAGGACAAGTGTCCTCCAGAGGACCATCATGGTTTCCTGGTCTCTTGTTCTAAATGTTCTAAGAATCCACCCGGTCAGCCGCCTACATTTCATTCCCAATTTAGCAACATGCACATGTTGCATAATCACTCATGTAAATACCCAGGTCTCGCACTGATTGTGCCTTTGGGATTGCAATTCCTCCAGGTCCAGTGTATTTATTGGGTATTGCATTTAGTTTTGCATGCTGATAGCATAAAGCTTGAAACTTTTCAGTATTGAACTGCATGCTATTCTTTTCAGCCCACTTGTATATTTTGTCCAGCTCACATTGCAGGTGCTTAGTGTCTTCAGGGTTCTGTATTGCCTGTGAAACTTTTGTATCATCTGCATAACTTGTGATCGTGGCTCTCTGCGTGGTTGAGGGCATGTCTGAGAGGGCCATTATGAACAGTAGTGGTCCCAGAACAGTGCCTTGCGGAACACCGCTCACTATTTGCGTGTTAATGGAAGTGGCTACTACCACCTCATTTCCATTGGCTGCTACCACCTGATTTCTATCCTTCAGAAAGTCATGAAGCCATTCTCCCAATTTTCCAACTATGTTTGTGACATATCATTCCATGATCGACTTTATCAAAGGCCTTTGCAAAGTCGAAATATATGATTTCTACATGTGAGTGGTTGAGCAGTCGTTTCAGCACCCAGTCATAGTGTTGTAGGTATCTGAGTTAAGCAGCTTCTTCCTGGTCAGAAACCATGTTGGGTGTCAGGCAGCAAGTCATTTTCTTCAAGGAAGGTGATTAGTTTTCTTCTGACTATTCGTTCGATGACCTTGCTGACGTGTTAGGTCAGAGCGATAGGTCTGTAGTTTTTGGCCTCCGCTCTGCTACCTCCTTTATGAATAGGGCACATTTTACCTTCCTTCAGTTTTCTTGGAAGTTTGCCAGTTGCAAGGAAGCTCTGAAAGAGGAAATGCAGTGGTCTTGCTAGGACTCTCTTACATACTTTTAGAAGGATTGCTGGGAATCCATCGGGGCCAGTAGCTGAGTTTGTTTTCATCAATAGCCTTTATTACATCGTCTTCCTTTATATTGATGTAATCAATCATCGCTGCCTCTGATTTTATATCTGCAGTGGTAAAGAAGTCAGTTGGATTGCTGACTTGAAAATGCTCTAGGGGTGGAGTGAAAATACTCTTGAATTGCTCATTTCGTATTTCACTTACCCTCATTGGATTTCCTGTGAGTGTGCCATCCTTTTCAAGGAGTGGCTCTATCCTACAGTGCACCTAGCTGTTTCTTTGGCATACCCGTAGAAAGCTCTGGGGTTAGATTGTATGTTGTCTATATCCCAGGCTTCTTTGTCTGCTTTTTCTTTTTCATGGGAGAGTTGCAGACATTTTTCAATTTCCAACAGTTTTATTTTCAGGCGGGACTTTTCACTGCTTTCAATTTGTTTGTTTAGGCGATTTGAACTATATATATATATATATATATATATATATATGTTTGTATGTATGTATTTCGTTTTTCAGTTTGGTTTGCAAGATTCTTTATATTTTGTTCGTGTGTTGAAGCATATTCTGTTGTGTCTGGGGAGTCATTTTCTTTTTGTGCCATATTATGTAACGCACTCACCGGTAAAATTGCCACTTTTTTTCTTATTTTTATTGTCCTAAAATTTTTGTTGCGTCTTGCAACCTTTTCAATAGTTTTGACTCTGTCCGTTATTTACATATTTATATATAGGCGCAGAAGTGGCTGTGTGGTGAGTAGCTTGCTTACCAGCAACATGGTTCCGGGTTCAGTCCCACTGCGTGGCACATTGTGCAAGTGTCTTCTACTATAGCCCGAGGCCGACTAAAGAAGCCCGTCGGATATATATATATATATGTGTGTGTGTGTGTGTGTGTGTGTGTATGTGTATGTGTGTGTATGCGTGCGTTTGTGTGTCTGAGTTTGTCCCCCACCATCGCTTGACAACCGATGCATGTGTGTTTACTTAGCAGTTTGCCAAACGGTACCGATAGAATAAGTGCTAGACTTACAAAGAATAAGTTATGCGGTCGATTTGCTCGACTAAAGGTGGTGTTCCAGCATGCACATAGTCAAATGACTGAAACAAATAAAAGAAAACATATATATATATATGCATAATAACTATAATAATACATAATGATAATAATATATATTCTCCGATTTAAAGTGACATCTGTATATGAACAATTTGACTGAAAAATGATAAGCTAACTCTAGCAAGAATCGGACCCACATATCAGCACTTACACGACTGCACGTGCATCCGATGGAGTCAAACGCTCACCAAATATAGATATGTGCACAGATATATCTTCGCGCGTGCGCGTGTGTCTTTGTGCGCGCATGCCTGTAATTAAGAATCTCGCATTGTAACGAGGTGGCTTCCGGTTCAGTCTCACCGTTTGGAACTTTGAGTGATCATCTCTCTATATATAAATGGCAGTTTGTCTGTCTGTGTGTCTGTGTGTCTGTCAGGTTGTACCCTCACCCTTACCACGGCTTTCAACCGATTCTGATGAAATTTGACACACACATAGCCCAATGTCATAATTCAAAACTAACGCAGCGAAAATTTTGAAAAGTTCCCCCAGTTCTGAAAAAAATCGATAAATTCGACATGGGGTCGAGAATCAGAAACACAAACCACAGATTCTAGGGGACGCAACTCGACCTTTTTAACTCTCAACTCCATCAATATCCAGCTACTTGAAGCTATTGCTGGTGATGTCCACGTCTACAAATCTATTGATAAGACAGCAGACCCCGCCGAGCTTGCCGATTATCCTGTTGAATTCCTGAATTCCCTTGAACCGCCAGGCCTGCCGCCACACATCCTGAAGTTAAAAGTCGGTGCGCCCATTATGCTCATCAGGAATTTGGTTCCACCTAAACAGTGCAACGGCACACGTCTGGTTGTGAAACATTTGCCACCATATTTAATAACGGCCACAATACTTACCGGTTGTGGGAAGGGAGAGGACGTCTTCATTCCACGCATGCACCTTCAACCGTCGGGCGCTGACCTACCAATCCACTTCAAGCGTTCTCAGTTTCCTGTTAAACTCTGATTCGCAATGTCCATCAATAAATCCCAAGGCCAAACGCTACAAGTCGCTGGGTTACAGTTGGGCGAACTGTGCTTCGCCCACGGTCAACTCTACGTGGGCTGTTCACTCGTTGGGAGGCGCAATGATGTTTTCATATTTTCGTCCAAAGGGACAGCTAGGATCATCGTATACTCAGAAGTATTCGAATGAAGAGAAGACATTGCAACCTACACATGTGCCTTCGTTCCCTAGAGGGAAAGAACTAGATTGGGATTAGTAGTTGCCTACTAGGGGCTCTTACATACCCGGGCAACGCCGGGCTATGCTGCTAGTCTGTTATAGATACGAGGAGGAAATTTGGTAGCGCCGATGGAAATTATGTAGAAGCTCATTGTTTATGTGTGGTGTGTGTGTGTGTGTGTGTGTGTGTGTGTTTGCGTGTATGTATACATGTGTGTATGTGTGTGCATGAGTAGCTTTGCGTTTGTTTCCTTCGTGCTACGGTAAAGCAATCGATAGAAAATGTACCAACGATTGGATAAAAAATATATATAATAAACACAATCTGTTTTTAGGTGAAGCCTTCAAGGCAGTGGCCCACGCTTAATATGCATTTAATTAAAGATGCGTGATATGAAATGAATTTGTTTCTGTCTAGATATTCAGGTAGTTCATAGAAGTCTGGTATTCATTTGTACCATTTTTTACTTTTCAAGTACCTATCATTTATCATGCTTTCGTACTATCACGTTTGTACATGTGTATATATAACTATATGAATATACATACATATGTACATATATATACATGTATGTATATATATATGTCTATATATACATATATAGACACACACGCACAAAGAAACGCGCGCGCGTACGCACATATGTACATGCCTACAAACGTATTATTAGCATTCTGCAAATTACTGATACAGCGTTCGAAAGCAAGAGAACCATAAGTTTATACTGATTAAATAAATATATGCATAAGGAACGTGCTGACTAAATGATTAACTACATTTACGTTTAAGTTTAAACAGCTTTAGGTTTACTAGTAACGCTTTTGTCTTTCGTTTCAACATAGTTAAACTTCCATAATATACTAGAGTCGAATGCGCAAAAGTATTGTTTCCTTCTATGAACGTCGTCCAATTTTCTGACTAAAGATTTCAGTACACCTAGGACAAATTATTTCGATATCTTTATTTTGTATTATTTAACAGTAGCTTCTTATTTTTAATATGAATCATAAAAGAACGTTAGGATAGCTTTAGCTATAGCTTTCATATCTTTGCTTGTCACTCACACAGAACAGTAAAATAAAGCTAGACATAAGATTTCATTTCACACTGCTCTGCGTTTGCCGCAGCTGAAAAGACTCGTACGGAATTTTTATCTCTGAAAATCAGAGAACGTGTTGTCAGATTCGATATTGTTTCTCTTAGAATTTACATTATTTATTATCTTCGTCAGCATCAACAAAATTTGTTTTATGGCTATCGGATATTAATATCTCTAATTTTAAAATCTACGGATATTTGGTTGATTTCAATACTGTTCCCGAGCCAATTGTTTAATAAAAACTTTCTAGATAATTGTCGTGTAAAAAATGTTTGAAAAACATCTCGTAGGTTGTGAATTGCAATATACTGATTTCTAAAAGTAATTAAAGATGCATATGGTATTCAAACTTGTTATAGTTTGGAGAAAACCTATATTGAAATACCTAAGCTGAACACGACAGACTTGTTATGGATATTAAATATTCGCCGTTATATTGTGTGCACAATATATCAAGGAATAATACTCTTATTTCGGTTATTGGTTTTCTTCCCGTTTACTAGACATACGCGGCTCATGAATTTGGGTTTGGTGTGTACCTCACAATGTACGAAGTGACCGTTCAATTAAGGTACACAACCTGTACTCCTAGAGACAAACAATCTATTATTCACTTTTACGTCTAGAAAGATGTACTGGAAATATTATAGCTATGTTTTGAAAGAGAAAAGTTATTGAAAATATCTTCCTCTACATATGTTATATATTCAAATTGCTGCTTAACTGGATTTAAGCCAGAATAATTCCATCCTTTTTTAGAAATAAAATTATTATTACACTTTCTTGACGCATGTAGAATTCCAATGCCCATAACTTCGATAATTCTACATTTTTCCAGTTAAACTTATTCGATGATTGTACGTATATTTTTGATTCAAGGACGTTTTTAATAAGTATGTCCCAATATAATGAACTCTTACTTTAAATGCTTAAAATTCTTTAAAAAATGAAATCAAACTTCCAACCACATTCAGTTAGGACACCCTGTATCACTTATACTTATTTTACAAATCATAATATTTATTGCTTATTTACAGTTCATACGATATTTTCATGAAACTAGTTCAACCATCGAATTTAGAAGTATTTAACAGGTTTCGTTGTTTGTGTTTGATTACTTTGAATATTGATTCTTTTGTGTGTCCAATTTCTAATTTGTGCACACAGTATCATTTTTATACTTTATTTGACACGTGATAGCCGATAACCTCTCTCACCAACCTCCAACACTCTCTCCATCTTGCAGCTGACAGTTTTTGAACTTTTTCGCGACGGAAAATACACCTTTTGTGGCAGTTATAACGAAATTTCTTTCTTATATCAGTTATAAGACGTTTCAATAGATCACCTATACCACCAGGAATAACCGGGTACACCAGCTAAAATCACACGAGGAACAAACACAAGAAAAAAAAACAAAAACGCCAGGACGTGGGACATGCAAGGAATTAGCAAATACTCAGGGAAGGAATAAAAAGGTAGTTATACGCTTCTCACTTCGTCAGAAACAGGAGACGATAGAAAGTCCAAGAGAAGAGGAGGCGGGAAAAAGCCCCAACGATCTTCAAATCGTTACATTTTGAAATGACCGGAAGGGAATGTGTGAAGAAAAAGTTCTTTCTAAAACAGTAGAGGTAACTGTGTGTATGTGTGGACATGTGCGTGCGCACGAGTCTGAGTGTGTGTGTCTGTGTGTGATTGTGTGTTGTGTTGTGTGTGTGGTGTTGTGTGGTGCTGACTCTTTGTATGTGTGTTCATGTATGTGTGTGTTGTGTGTGTGTGTATGTAGTTCGTGTGGGAGGTATATGTGAGGTATATGTGTGTGCACATGCGTGTGTTTACACATGCATGTATATGTGCGTGTGTGTATATGTACATGTGTGTATGTATATGTGCGTGTATACAGAAATAAAATAAAATATAAAATAAGATTGATAAAAAATAGGGTAAAAATGAGGAAAGGTACGCGATGAAAAAATAAAATTAATGAATAAAAAATGAATAAAAAATACAAACATAACAGATACAAAATAAAAAATAAAACTTAAAGAGATAAAGTAGAAATAAATACAATCATTAAAAAATTAATACAATGAAAAAATTTTAAAGTTTGACGGAAAAAATTATTAAAAATCCACAAAAAGAATAACTGTTTAAAAAAGTGAGTGGAGATAAGATAGGATACAATAAGATAAAATGTTATTTTTGAAGGAGGGTGTAGAGACAGTCCTTAAGAGGAGGGGTTGTGTTGAGTCCGAATGGGGTTTGTGTTTGTAGACTGAAAATGTAACGCTGTTCCAGGCGGAGTCCAGACTATATGGATCCGTGCTAAAAGACGAGGCCAAAAACGGAGATATTAGAGGTGGAGTGGTCAGCCAAGCGGAAATGACGAGCGAAGGGGGTGTCCGTATGTAGCCGAACATCTCATAGATGTTTGGTGAACCTCTCCGCCAGCCGGCGTCCGTCTGACCAACGTAGAGTTTATTGGAGAGATTATGTCTAGTGCAATAGATAAGGCTTTAAGAAGTGTAAGAGAAGGACTTTCTAATGTGGAGGGTGTGCTGGTTGGATCCAGCGAGGGAGGTGGTTTTGGTGATGAAAGTGGAGGTGTGACAGCGGCATCTAGAACAAGGGGAGGATCTGAGTGGGACTGGGATGGAAGAGGGAGAGTGCTACGGAGTAGTAGATCGCGTAGGTTACGGAGGCGTTTAAAGGAGGGCAACGGTGGGTTGTGGAAATTGGAGTGGGTAGTAGGATCTAGCTGGAGACGACGGAAATATTTATCTCATAGTGTGATGAGGTAAGGTAGATAAAAGAGAGGTCAGACATAAAGAAGAAATAAGGGTTATAGAGATGTACACAATGTATTTGTTAATGCTTATAGGGCTTTTATAGGGGTAATATTCGTGTTGGGTGAGCTTAAATTAAAATTTATGGAATAATTGAAAAGTGCAGAAGAATTTTTGCTTACTCGTAGTGAAAGCCTCATTGTATTAAGCAATTGTGGTAAGCTGATATATATATATACATATGTGTATATATTTATATATATATATATATATATGTCCTTGTTTGTCCCCTCTGTGTTTAGCCCCTTGTGGGTAGTAAAGAAATAGGTATTTTGTTTGTCTTTATGTTCTGATTTCAAATTCCGTCGGGTCGATAAATTAAGTACCAATTGCGTACTGGGGTAATCGACTGAGGGTCGATTACATACTCGGGTACCGGTATGTAATCGACTGACCCGTCTCCCAAAATGTCGGGTCTTGTACCTATAGTAGAAAAGTATATATATAATCTAGTGTAACGGCAAGCAAGTTCTTATATTGTCACCATTCATGGATATTTTGTGCGACGTCTATTTCTGACTATTTCTCTCTCCTCTTTGCCTTCCTCTCTCTCCTCTTTGCCTTCCTCTCTCTCTCTCTCTCTCTCTCTCTCTTTCTTTCCATCCCCCTTCTCTCTCTCTCTCTCATTCTCTAGCACTTTTTTCTGTGTTGTTATCTGGCTCTGTTTTCCTTTCCTCTTTTCTCTCCTTCCCTGTCCGTTACTTTCTGTCTCAGTATCTGCCCTGTACCACATTTTCTCCCTACTCCGACTGCCACGTAACCCGTGGTCATTCTCCCCTCTTTTTTCCATTTTCTCTTTACGCCTGGTCGCCAAGAGGTTCAGCCACGTTTCTCTCGTCTCCCACTTTCAACACCGTTTGTTGTCTCACCGCTGTTGCATTTGTTCCCACTTTCGGACACTTCTGCTGGTGTTATCGCTTTCTTTCTCTCCTGTTTGAGCTGAAAGCTTTATCTTGTTTGTATAATGTATATCTATTTGATTTTTTCCGTACGTTTATATTCTACAGTATTTGTTTTCATCTCTGTTCCATGTCCGTTTGCTCTTCATCTCAGCTTGAGCTGCAAGGCCCTAGTTTATATTATGTTGTTTGTATGATATATATTTATTTCATTTTTGTTTCTTTGATAACATTATGTCGTGTTTGGCTTCTTGTTTGTTCACTGTTTCCCAGCTGCCTCTCGTCACTGACGCCAGCAAAGGTGACCAATATTATCGTTAAATGCGTGAAATTGTCACAATCCTTTGGACTATAACTGACATTTATGCGTGGATTTCCCGTTTGTTGTGCTTCTGTATAATGTCTGAATATATTACTTAATGTAACGCCACGCACGCTCCTATCTTATAACAATTCAGTGTATATATATATATATATATATATATGCATACACATATGATGCACTCTCCGGTGGAAGACGACATATGAGCGTGCAGGTTTTCCCGAATGACCTGCACAAGTGTATAACTGAATTGCCATCAAGGGAGAGTGAAACACTCGTACCAACAAGAGAAATATGTCTAAAGATTTACATGATAATTCAATCTGTTCTTTTCCTTCTCAAGAAAATTATTATTTTCTACTCTAGGCACAAGGCCTGAAATTTTGGGGGAGAGGGCCAGTCGATTAGATCGAACCCAGTACGCAACTGGTATTTAATTTATCGACCCCCCGAAAGGATGAAAGGCAAAGTCAACCTCCCGCGGAATTTGAACGCAGAACGTAAAGACAGACGAAATACCTATTTCTTTACTACCCACAAGGGGCTAAACATAGAGAGGACAAACAAGGACAGACATAGGTAGTAAGTCGATTACATCAACCCCAGTGCATAACTGGTGCTTAATTTATCGAAAGCATGAAAGGCAAAGTCGACCTCGGCGGAATTTGAACTCACAACGTAACGGCAGACGAAATACCGCTAAGAATTTCGGCCGCCGTGCTAACGCTTCTGCCAGCTCCTTAAAAGTGGGTCTGCAATGATTAGATTGTCGCCAATGCCTATGGATTTCTTTCATGTTCTTGATCATTGGAAAAAACTTTATCATCAGGATCAACTCACCTACTATATCTCCCAATGTATCCCTATATTCCCTCTCCACTGCTCGTACACCTTGCATACAACTTCTTCCCTAGCCTCCTTCCTGAAGTTTTTCTCTATCTCCCACCTTACCCCTCCCCATACTGGAATATGTTATCATCTACACTCTCACACTTCCTCATCACTTACTACATTACCCTCTAAACTCTAACTGTCTATTCACCACTCACACTCTTATTAAATCATCCCCATAGTCTCTAATCTCCTTCCTTGACCCACTGTCTATACCCACCTCCTTATCCTCACCATCTACCTCTTTGAGATTTTACTCTAGCACCCCGACACTACTTACCCCTTTTCTCCTTCAGTCATACACTTCCTCTATAGCAAGACACCTGTGCTGGTTCCTCTGCCATACATTAGCCTTTCCTCTCACAAATACTTCGTCTTAGTAGTGGCAGATGCTTTCTTATTTTTTTTATTTCCTCGTTAATGTTTTGCAAGTTTCATGGCCGCCTCACTAATAAATAAGAGATTCCGGCTCTCTTGTAAAGGGATTAGCAGCCGTATAAATCATGTCGAAGATGGCACTGAAGTTAAACGCAGCGCTGTGGCTCTCCCGTTTCTTCTCAAATCGTCCAGCCCATGCCAGCATGTAATTCGGAAGTTGAAAACGAACGTTAAATTATGATGATGATGATGATAAGGAGGAGGAGGAGGAGGATGGTGATGATGATGATGAGGAGGAGGAGGAGGATGAGGAGGAGGAGGATGAGGATGATGGTGATGATGATTATGATGATGGTAGTGGTGGTGGTGGTGGTGGTAGTGGTGGTTTTACACAAATCATAACATATATTAAAATATAGGACACAGAATAAAGGACCGTGCCATGTTATATGACAGTAAATTATGGCAAAAGAATGCATCTTATAACATATCAACACCGATATAATCGGAAACTCCTTTCTTTTAACAGGTAACAATACCCTTTTTATAGAAACTAGCATAGTTGATATTGTGGGCCGTAGCCGCATCCATAAGATAAAATAATTCGCCTACGCGCCGAACGGCTCATTATATTTCCATACCGAGCGGTCTGTCTGCAGTTTCATAACAAAATGCTATGGAATACCTTACTCATCTACCTAGTGCAAAATAGCATAGTTTAACTCAGAATGAATAGATATGAAGCAACCGAGAACATGATATATGCTGCAATAAGTAAAATAATTTTTCAGTGCTACAGAATACACATTTACAATACGATACCTTAAGTAATGCTGCAAAATAGAGTATCTTAGTGCTGTTGTTGCAGCTGTTGCTGACTCATTAATTTATATCATACCGATATGGTGCTCGCTATTCAATACAACTGCTAAGCTGGCGTTCGCTTGCAACATCCGCAATTTTAATAGTATACTTTCATTCAGTTTCGCATTATCTATTGGAAAGTTAACTTGACTGTAGAGTCATTTCATTTTGATGGCATTAAGTCTACTCTGCTTCCAACTTTAAACTTCTCCTCCATTTGCGCCTCCAACCCCCTCCCCTCCCCCTCCTCGTCATTGTCAGGATCGTCATCGTTGTCGTCGTCGTTGTTGCTGTTGTTGTTGTTGATGGTGGCGGTGGTGGTGATATTATTATTATTATTATTATTATATTATTATTGTTATTATTATTATTATTATTATTATTATTATTATTATTATTATTATTATTATTCAGTAGTTTTATTTTTATAGCGTGCTTTCACTTCACTACCGAGCGCAGCTCTGTGTGCCTTGGGAATGTGCTGTGATTTGTTGTGATGCTTTGATGGTTTTTCTGTATGTTATATGTGTTTGTAAGTCCTGGTGTTTTTGTTATGTATTTGTCTGAATATTTTTTATCATGCCTAATGCACCTACTATGATAGGAATTGTTTCTGTTTTCAGATTCCACATTCTAGTTACCTCTATTTCCATGTCTTTGTATTTTGAGAGTTTCTCCATTTCTTTTAGAGACACGTTATCATTTGCCGGTATTGATACATCAATTAGAAAGCACTTTTTTTCTTCATGATCTCTGACAACTATATCTGGTCTGTTGGCCTTAATTTCTCTATCTGTGTGTATCGGCATATCCCAGAGTATGGTTGCTTTCTCGTTTTCTGTGACCTTTTCTGGTGTGTGCCTATACCATCTTTTTTCTGTTGTTATTCCATAATGTTGGCATAGCTTCCAATGTATGTAGGTTCCAACTCTGTCATGTCTGTGAATATATTCCTTCTTAGCCAGGACTGGGCAGCTAGAGATAATATGATTTATTGTTTCTTGTCCATCTCCACATATTCTGCAGTTACTTGTAATATTTCTTTTCATTACACGTTTTTAGTAATTTCTGGTGTGGAGGCTTTGGTCTTGTGCTGCAATTAAGAATCCCTCTGTTTCTGCTTTGAGTCCTGAGCTTCTCAACCATTGCTGGGATTTTTCTTTGTCTATTTCTTTTGCGTTTAGTTTAGTCCAGTATTTACCACGTATTTATTATTCCAGTATTTATTATTATTATTATTATCATTATTATTATTATTATTATTATTATTGAGTGAGAGAGCAGTGCATGCCATTAAAGTGACACTGGGGTAAAATATACGAAGCCCAATATACCCATCATGACTACCCGTCTGATAAGGGCACACCAGGCACATGCATCACAACCATATGTGCGCGACATGGTGATATCATATCAAGATAAACAGCATATGACCTTGCAGGTGGGGCCCAGTTAGAATTTTCTTCATGTTGAGTAGCCCATCCCGCTCAAGCGGTCCCTGAATAAGGGTTGTTTAAGGATGTTGAAAGAACAACCCATGTTTCCAGAGGTGAATTATTCAAACCCCAAAGAATCCCTCTCAACACATGGCTATGATGCTCCCCCACTACTTCTGCTCGTGATCAGAGATGCACATATCGTCAGCCACTAAGGGACATGCTCAACTGGTTAAGGTCAAACAACTGACAAGCAAATCTATGGTATTGAGCAGAATATTTGCTGTAGCCCATCTTTTATACCAAGACAAAACAACGTACATGATAACACTTCCAATCAGTTAAGATCAGAAGCTTATTATTATTATTATTATTATTATTAGTAGTAGTAGTAGTAGTAGTAGTAGTAGTAGTGGTAGTAGTAGTAGTAGTAGTAGTAGTAGTATGTGATGAAAACTCACAGCTTATTTTGCTGGGTATAATGGAAAATGCCGGCTGTCTATAGCCAGCAGACTAAGGTGACACTTGATGGCTAGTCAGGTTTCAAGAACCCTGTGAAGAATTCTTGCAGTTCTAAGCAATGCCGACTTTTGTAGGTGTTCTACCTTCGGATTTCTATCAATCTCTTTTTTGTCATGCTGTTAGTTGATTGTTGACAATTACTATTGGTATCACGTCTACTCTCCTCATTGACCAGAACATTCGTATACCCCACTTCAAATCGTTTTCTTCTTTCACACTGATCCTGTTGACACCGTAACTTGCTATGTCGATTAACATACATGTTCTTTCTCCTTTATTCACCACAAAAATGTCCGATTTCCGACGTCTGGTTAGGTGATCGCACTGAATCATTGCATCTAACAGGATTTTGCAATTCTCATTCTCGGTGATTCCTGGGGTTTGCGCATACCGCATCTTTGCTCATTGTAGGCCATGGTTTGCAAAGAGCTCCCAACGGATCATTCTTGCCAGATTGTGATGTCGTCTTTTGCATTCACGTAGTGCCAATTTCAGGCATTCGCTAACGATGTGCCATACAGTTTCACCCCTCTCACCACACATTCTGTATTTGTCGCTGTCGGTACTGTTGTCATTTCTGCACTTTACGTAATTGGTCCTTAGCACTTGTTGTTGACCTGCGCGTATAAGTGCTTATATCTCTATCCTCATGTCACTCCTCCTCATTCATAAGTACCAATCTTCTATAGTTGTCTTGGCGTTCATATTTCTTACAAACTCTCAGTACATTTTTTCTTCTTCCCTGCTGTTTCTTTTTATGTGTAATTTTCGTCATTAATTTTTTTTCTTTCATTGCACAATTCTCAAATTTGATGACGCCGGCCTTCTTCGCATGTTTCGACAATAGCTCCTGAACATTCTTCACATACCACCCTAAGTTGTTTTCTTCTGTTTCGATACAATCTTGGCAACTGATCAAAACTCTGCCAACCACACCTGGAAAAATACAGCCTATCGGTGTCACTCTGAAAGTGGAAGGCTCCGTGTACTGTCAATACTTCTTTTTTTGTCTTTGTATCCATTTTCATCAGTTCTTTCTTTCGACATTTTATAATTCCATCCTATTAACAGAGGATTCGTTTTAATCGACAAAGCGCTCTTCTTGAATGCTCGATAACTGTTAAAAGTATTGAATCTACTGAATTAGTTGAAGCATCAGAGCATCAGCTATCCTTTCTTGTTTGATAACGCAGCAGTGAAGTACTAAGGTTAATTCAGCTTGCTCCCTTACTATTTTTCTTTCTTGCTTTCTTTTTTTTCTTTCTGACTTTCCTTCGTTCCTTCTTTCTTTCTTGCTTTCTTCCAGACTCACTGTTTTCCGGAAGAAACCGGCGACGGCAGTATTGAAGAGAAATACGTCTAAGACTCCCCAAGATGTGCTCTGTGTCCTAATAGAACCTTTGTGACCGGATCACTGAATAATCCTAATCTCAGTGAGATGAATTTGAAGAGACGGTAACGCGCGAGATATGATGCTTTGCGGGATTTGCTCGAATTGTTTACGCTATAGTTTCAAACTACCGAGATCAAATCTGCTATTAGTCCCACTGAGGTTGATATGATAAATTACCAAGAAATGCTATGCAATCCAATATATAATTCTTGATAGTTTTCAGGCATTATGCCTATCTTAGAAACATTTAGTTTTTCTTCGTGAGATTCATGTAAGTTTCTGTTGCCCTGCATGGTGCACCTCCGAGTTCTTGGGACTTATGAAAAATTGCGTTCTTATTTTTGAAGGGATGTTGTGTGTAGTCTCCTCCTGTTATTTTACTACATTGGTTTCATTTATGATAGGGTTTAGATTTAGATTTAAACCAGAAGACGGCATACATTGACGAAACATCTAGAAGTATTTCCTAGAGATTAAATGAACCTTGAGGCCATATGATGAAAAGAACTGCCCTCCATATTCTACCAACATGCTAAAGCCCATCTTCAAAGCACACTGGACCGACTTGACATATGCATTTTATCCAAGCACCTAAAAGACCCATTACTCGGACAAATACAGGAGTACATCCTCATAACAGTCCCTGTAGTAAATAAGGAACACACATAAAGTTAGTGATACGTCAACCCATAATATATACATACGTAAGTACATTTGCTAGTGGGCTGTTATGTAGGTAGCTATACACATAAGGCTAGGTAAATGGATATGAAGTAAACAAATATATACATAGGCAAGTAGATAATAGATAGGAACATAGGTAATATGGACAGATAAGTACATGCACAAACGCACACACAACAGATGGAAACGCATGACCGTACAGACACACACACTCCACACACGTGCATACAACCACACAAACACACACAAAAGCACATGAATATGTAGAATATATATATATATATATATATGTACATATGCATACATACATCTATGCATTCCCACACATACATGTATTCAAACATATATACTTACATGCATGCATTCATAAATGCATACATACTACATACATGTGAGCATACACTAACACACATGTACACTGATGCATACGCATGCGCACCGACAAAAAAGAACGCAGCACCAATACCGGACAGTCAACATCCGTTGGCAAGGTTGCAAAAGCAACGAAAGTTTTGGAAGAAAATATATAAATAATAAATGCATGGAAATCGAACTGGTGAGTGTGTATAAAGTATTAACACAATATGTCTTTCCCTTGACACAACATAGTGTACATTTTTGATCCATGTTTGTTTTATTGTGCTTGATGAGTGTAATGTTGGTTGTGTAATTTCAATGTGTCTTAATATTGTATAATGAATGTTGTGTTCGGTTACCAGAGTAGGTGCTTATTGTACAGTAGATGTGTAGCGTGTGAAGGTTGTTCTATTAAGCTATTCTATTAAATTGTTAGTTATTCCATTGAATCTTCAGCTATTCTATTAAATGTTCAGTTACTCTATTGAATCGATAGTGCTTGCTGCAATGTGCAGTGTATTACTGGTATAGCTAGTTATTGAGCAGTATGTAATGTTGTAAGGCCTGGTTTGTGAACCCTCCTAGTCTTTGATTCATAGATAGAAATTTCACAAGCGTATTAGAATTAACAAAACGATTTATAAGGAATCAGTTCAGAAATTATTTCGTAACATAAATGTCAAAAATTTTGATTTTGCTGAAATATCCAGAATAAATAGATCATTATATAAAATAAATAATTTTCTCGCAATATGTTTTTAAATATATTATTTAAAGAGTATGGTATGGAAATATGGCAGCCCACCATATACGTCGGTTTAGAATAGCCTACGATTTTGTGCACGTGACACAAAATGCGTTGAAAAACGAACCAGAATTTAAAATCATAATGTAGTCTTCATAAAAATATTAAGGCAGAATGTAATTTTTAAACTACTCATTTTGTATTGCTGCTGTAATAATGCAACTTCCTTTGAAATGTTCAAAGGATTGCAAACTAGTAATATTCAGGGAAGATGTAAAATTGATTTTATTTTTAAGTTATATTTTCCAGCGCCAAAAGCTTAATTTAAACGTTACTTTTTTTCTTTCATTACATGTTTCATTATGTTACGTTGCACTTTGTAATAAAAGACTTTCAATGTATGTATGTATGTGTATATATATTGTTTGTTTTTGATTTCATGTTTTTAATATGCGAAACATTTCTTTGAAGAACAATTTTCAAATCTATTGATATAAGTTTAAAAAATGTAACTTTGAACGGAGACGCAATTGTTAAGCAATTCTCCAGAATTTTTTTACACATTTTCAAAAAGCTTCCTTTCAATTATGATATTTCATTAAAGCTGATTTTGTCTAGCGACTAATAAAGGAACATTGCAATATTTTATAATCGGATTACTTTCTTGCTTTTCATTTTTGCGCAATGACTAATATTACAGTTTCTGAAACAACTCCGAAGTAAGTGAAAGAAATATAAATGTGAAGGTTTGTTGTTCATAACTTGTGATTTTGCATTTACAACTGAAATATGGTAAAATATAACGTGTCTTAAATGGCACAACAATGCAGAGTTGACTATAATAACTGTTATAACTTAATTATCCATACTCTAACATAATAATGATATTTCGGAATACAAAAATTCCTTCTTCAGATATCGCTAGAAATTGATCGAGTCACTGCTATAATCGATTTGCCAACGCTTACAGATCTTTTTCCGGAAGCGTTTCTTCCGGAATTCATCATGAAAAGAGCGTGAGGGCGTCCATGTCTCAAGCTCCTGTGTGTCGGCACATCCGCAGCGCCGCTCATGCTCCTTCTTCACCAGGTACGTAAATGACATCTTCATACTCACATCTTCCCGTGAAGAGGCAGACAGAATATTCACGACGTTCAACAACATGGACATGAGCACACGGTTCACCATAGAACATCCCCTATAGCTACTCAACTTGCAACTGAAAATAACAGAAGAAGGAGAGATCCACACCGAGTTCTACAGGACAGCAGCCAGAAGAGATATTTTTTTTCATTACAGTTCAGCCCTTCCACTCAGTGGGATAAGCCAGAAATGAACTTGGACGCAAATGCAGCAGGACAGAGGACAAGGTGACCCATACTACACGCTTCCTAGAGGTATTGAAAACCAACGGGTACTCTATAGCCATTGTAAATCGGCTTAAGTAACTAAGCAAACACGTCGAACACATAGAAAACCCAGCAACACATGTTTCCTTAAAATACTCCATTTCCGCGAGAGGATACAACATACAACTAGCCCACTCCATTCTCTCTCTGAGAAGACATCTAGCAAAGAAACGAGCAAGGGACAGAAATCAATGCACACTAGCTAACTCCCCCTTCCGTGACACAGATTTATGCTAACGGGTAAATGTTGTGTATAGAATACAATGTTACAAATGCCAGAAGCTCTATGTCGGTAGCACAACAAAACCGTTACACATTCGTATCAAAGAACATCTGAACACGAGAGCATCCTCCTGCAGAAAGCATCTAGACAGATGCCGGAACACGAACAAAAGCATAGCAGTCACAAGTGAGGCCAACGAAAGAAATTTGTGTAATCTAAGTATTAAGGAAGCTATCCTCATAGACAGACAAGAACACCAAATTAACAACAGGATGGAGGTTCATTATTTACATTAATTACATTTGATGTTGGCAAACAATATATTATTTAGCTACATCTGGATGCATGTTGATCCACATTTGATAACACGCTCATGTATTATAAAAATTAAAAAAAGAAACAGGACGTATAATACATAACTTAGAAGCAGAGCTGCGAATATGCCAATACACATGAGATTGAGACAAGTCCGCCTTCATACACTTCTCATGAGGAATTCCGGAGGTGCTTCGTGAGACCACTGAAGTGACGCCTCTGGAAAAAAAAACGTTCTGTAACCTTTGGAAAACCGATTATAGCAGTGGCTCGATCAATTCGTAGCGATATCTGAAGGGAATGTTGTATTCCGAAATGTTATCATTATATCGGACAATGGATAATTAAATTATAACCGCTATTATAGACCACTCTGCATTGTTGTGCCATTCAAGACACATTATATTTTACAAACAATACACAACGCTTCAAGCGAGCTACAATACTCTCTTAAATATGGTATTATGTTTGCAAATTCGTTAAAGAGTTCACTTTATTTCAAATAAACTACTCTTTTCTGACGCCTGTCCGTGAGGTCCAGGATCAAACAACTTAGTGGAACTTTTTGCTTATCTTTTCTCCCTCACGTTTCCTAAACATGTGTCCCCCTACGAATCCAATGCGCTCCAAGATTTGAAACTGCTACCATAACATTCTTGTTATATACCAATGACCTTTTGTTCTCACCCATATTAGCGCTCACTGCTATACCGCTCAAATCTACTGTAATTATTTGCAACTGAACTTTACGACACAACTAAATAGTAGTTGAATGTACCTGATTACTCGGGCATGTGCGCTGCATGCTTCATCGAAGAATAGGTGCAGGTCATTAGAAAGGCGGTAGAATGATAAAAATTTAACTAAATTAAATGTTATAAACCGAACAAAATACATGCGGTAAACTTCAAAAATTGCATCAGTCTGAATGTAAAGCGCCTGCAGTTAGGGTTATTCTATATCAGTAGTGACTTAATTATTTCTAAGCATGCGGTCGACAGTTTTTAGTTGCTGCTGACGGCGCAAGAAGCCTCAGAAATATAGATTCAGCAATTCCCCCACCGGTCCCTACGCTTTTTCCTTTGCCATTGATACACTTCGATGTTTTTTAACACTATACGTTTATAGGAGATGCTTTCTCGAGACGAGTACGGCAGTTTTGTGTATCCTCTTTAAGTAAGATATAGAGAAATAAATAAATATATATATATATATATATAAGTTTAACAATTAAGGATAATCTCTTAATAAGGGATCTTAACAAGAAATTATCGGTAGCTAGCGTGAAAACCTCAAAAAGAAAAGAATTCGAAAATAATTTTTTTCTTTTGAACAAATTAATTATATCTATATTGTATAGAGGGCATTATTACACATAAATGCCTCACACTAGGAGGGACAAAGTCATTACTACTACCAAAATTATACTAATCATACCCAAATGCAGTTTTTTCAAAGCAAGACATTTAAAAATGAATTTAGTTCTGTATCACCGTGATTTCACATTCAACTTACGTCTAATGATCGTCAGCAGAACTGATTCTGAACCATCATAAATAAACTACCAACTTACGTACGAAGACGAACAGACAACTGCTCACTCCGCCAAGCACATGGAATGTTTATAAATCATATATCCGGTAAATGCGGGCTTTTTACGAACTGCATGTCGGGTAATGAAAAGTATTTCGGAATAAGTTTAACAATTAAGGATAATCTTTAATAGGGATCTTAACAAGAATTATCGGGTAGCTAGCGTGAAAACCTCATAAAAGGAAAAGAATTCGAAAATAATTTTTTTCTTTTGAACAATTAATTATATCTATATTGTATAGAGGGCATTAT
>NC_043000.1:54812338-54839838 GCF_006345805.1 Octopus sinensis
CATAGACAAGCACGCTCACACACAGACGTACATATATCTATATCTATCTATCTATCTCTCTTTCTCTCTCTCTCTCTCTCTCTCTATATATATATATATATATATATATATATGTATTATCACAATGCAAGTAAATATACATTCATTGAGTTATACTGTGTTCTTGTAAGTAATATATATTCCCATCATGCAGACATTATTATCAGTAAAGTGTAAAGACGTGCGTCATGCTTGGTTTTACTTGTTTTAATGAATTACATTTTGTCTCTAATTCAGTTTAGATTTATGAAAATATGGCGCATTCTTGTTACTGGGTGGCATTTCCCTAGCAACATAATACAGATAAGATGTATATATGTGTGTGTCTGTTTCTCGAAATGCATTAAACTTATTACTTATTCATACTACTGCAGCCGCGGAACTATTATTTGTGTTATTCCGTTCAGTGGAATAAATTTTGCTGTAAGTGTATGTCTTTGATTTAAAATTGTCTTTATATATATTGAATGCTACAAAATAGATTATTTTTAATTGGGAAATATGAATAATGTGTTAGTTAACATTGGTTCATAGCCTGGTTTGGGATAACAATATATACATATGGATTCAATATTTTCTTAGAAATAATCTACAATAAATGAATTAATGTATTTAGAACAATAAATTATAAATCAATTTATTAAACAATAAATTACTTTGATGTTAGGTCGTTAATTAGAATTTTTAGTGATGCATCATTTATTGAAAATATTGTTAGATCTGAAGATGTGTGAAGCATACACTTCCAAATTGCTAAATGGAAGAACAATAGAAAAACAAATTAGTTTTCATACTTTTCAATTACACACTTTAAAAACGGTAGGAAGGGACTTGCGTGCATAAACGGACTCATGTGCACAAAATATACACACATACACACATTTGTGTGTGTGTACGCGCATGTGACTTGATGTTCGTTTTAACACTTTGTATTTAAGAATTTCCATGAAATGCATTTCTTATTATTCGTCATATAAATTAATATGCTTTTCTAAGACAATATTTGTTCATCAAAATTTGATTAATTATGGTAATTAGATTAATGCTAAAAGGGTAACATTTACTTATTTAAAATAATTGTTTGTCACGTAAATTTATATAGGAATTCTTTTAAACAGAAACATGGCGCTTTTCTATGTGCTATTTTGCAAACCTACTGCGAAACAGAGTTATGCTTTTACAAGTCACATTCGTATCACTGCATTTATTATTACTGGAACTTGGGGGGGGGGCTTTAATTGCGATGAGCTGGCATAATCGTCAGGACGCCGAGCAAAATGCTTAGCGGCATTTGGTTCGTCTTTACATTCTGAGTTCAAATTCCGCCGAGATCGACTTTGTCTTTCGACCTTTAGGATTCGATGAAGTAAGTACCAGCTGAGCGGTGGGGTTGATGTAATCAAGTAGTTCCCCTCCCACAAATTTTAGATTGTGCCTATAGTTGAAAGTATTATTATGTGAAGCTTTTATTGTTACACATCGACAAAGTCATCTCTCACAACATTCAAACACATCTCCACATTACACAGTTACATTTTAAAATTCATTTTGATTTTTATTACCGCGTTTTATAACGGAACGTTACTATTTAGAATTGTTTATTTTTGTGTACACATCACGGATTTAAAAGTAATATCGTTCATTTAAATAGAAATGCTTCCAAGTGGATTGACATGCAGATAGAGACAAAGAAAAAAGAAGGAAACAGAGTATGTTAATGTGATAGCTGACATCGTCTATTTTCTCAGGTAAGTGTGGAGAAATTCCTGTCGAAAAAATTTGTATGTCATTTCTATTGACAATGTGTATTACAGAGGAGTCGAAGGAGCTTGAATATAGATAGTAATGTGAGTTGTTTTACGAACTGTTTGAAGTAGTTTAATGAAAACAGGATATTATAGGTAATCCTACAACTTGAAGGGAAAGCAGTATGGAATAATTCAGGTGTTTAGGTAAATAGAGGGAACCTATGTAGAAACGAGAAAATTTGATCAAAGGAGATTAGGAATTGTTATGCATATATATATATATATATATATAATATATATATATATACGTATATATATATATATATATATATATATATATATATAGAGAGAGAGAGAGAGAGAGAGAGAGACGGGGAGACACATACATACATATATGCATATATATATATATATATATTATATGTGTATGGGTGTATGTATATACATGTGTGTATGTGTGCTTGTATGTTTACATATATGTTGTTGTATCTATGTGTGCGTTTGTGCGTGTGTGTACGTGTGTGCGTTTGTGTGTGTGTGTATCTTGCACTAGTGGTGAATGGTGAGCTTCTAGGATTCAATGACTATGTACATCATTTTCAGAATAACATGGATCGAGTCGATGAAGATTCTGATCATATACTTATTTCCATATTGCATTAGAAGGACGCTATTTGAGCTTTGATGATAATTGATGTTTACCTAGGATGAGAATATATGTTGGCCGTATTAATGTAACTGTTATCGATATAGATATGGTAGACATATATCTTCAAAGAATATATTCTAGAAGCATAATTCTATACATACTTTCCTTTTCTTTCCTCTTGATCTTGATAAATTATTTGAAGTACACTGAAAACGATTAAATCAACAACATACTTCCCAAAACAAGTGATCAACTTCGGCTGAAGTATATATTATGAAACGTTCTTTTATGTCGTAGTTTTGTTTAGGTATTGTTACGCTCCATATTTAAAGACTGCTTTTAAGTTGCTCAACGTACATGCGATGAATAAATTTAACGATTTTCATACGATTTACAATCGGAGACCTCTTAATTCATTTGGAAACTTCTGCGAAGGATTTCTTCCCAAAGTAACGGATTATTGAAACATAGATTACACACACATGTGTGTGTATGAGTGTGTGTATGTGTGCGTAGATGTTTGCGAATGTGTGTTTATATATATATGTGTGTGTATGTGTGTGTGTGTGTGTGTGTGTGTGTGGTGTGTGTGTGTGTAATTCTGTGAGTGTGAATGTGTGTCTGTGTTTGCCTGTATGCGTAATACTGAAATAAAATGGAAATTAGTAAAAGAATCACTTGTGCTATTCTGAAATATATTTGTATTGTACATCCAAATACAATTCAGGTGTATACACTTTTGGCTCCTACACGATTTTGCTATATTAGATACTTCTAATTGTTTAACAATGTGTAAATTACTTGCACAGTGATATGTTCAATAATATCACACATAATAAGTTATATCATAGCCACAGAGTAGTATCAATACCGAGAGATAGTTTCTATTCTCACTTAAACGTGAATGTTCTGTTAGAACAAACTTTACTGGCTGCTGATGCAAAATGACGCCTTGTTTATATCGCTAGCGGAAAGATGAATCACCGCCATCTCCAGCGCTGTAACCACCGGAGTGTCCTTCGTCGATGAGACCAGGGAATGCCAAAATCCTGTGATCTGGTAATCTCGGTGTTGAAGATGGTGGGGATTTATTTCCCCGCTGCTAATATAAGCAAGAGTGCATTTTGCACCAGAAGCCAGTATAAGAGTTTTTCTCATAATATCTACCGCAGTAATGTTTCCTCCAACAGAACATCCACGTTTAAGTGGGTAATAGCTAAATTACTCGATAAGGATTTCTGTTCCTGCTTTCGCTTGTTTCTTTGTAGACATGTTGGCATATATACAAAAGAAATATAGATATATATCTAAGTTTCTATGACTGTGTACAGAAGAAAATATTAATCAATGAAATTCCGACCCAGTCTGATTTTCACGTTTTATTATTTGCAATATTTATTATTTTACAATTTTACCATATTGAAATAAACTAGTACTTTCATGCGTTACGCAATCATCAGATTAACGTAGTGGCAGTCAAGTTACACAATTGACAACTGTAGTGAAATGGTTGGATTTATCTTTTAAATATGTTCTGATGGGCTCCAGTTACGAAGTGTACTTTGACTCAACAGCATGTGGATTAAATGTCACGGATTGGTGAGCCTACCAACTAAGTTCTAACAGTATTTCGACCAATCAGTACGTGGCTTAGACGTCACGGTTTGGTGGGCACGTCAAAGGTTCTTTACACTAAAGGAATAATTGTTTGGCTATATTTCGGAATGTTGCACACAACACTCCTTGTTTTCATTGAATTCTATTGTTACTTCAGAAATGCTTACATTTCAATCGAGTCATTGTTTATTTCGTCGACACTACTACCATTTTCCCATCACTTTTATTGTTGATTTTGTTAGTGGTGATGGTGGTAGCAGTAGTGATAGCAGTATTATTATTATTATCGCCATCATCCGTTTAATTATCACCGTTAATATAAATGACTATTTTGAACGAGTTTGAATTTATCAATAAAATTCTTTTCTCTGACATTTCTCACAATTTCACTTGAGTCATGCAGTTTGTTGAATGAGAATATCATAAACATTATCTGACCACCTGTTGCAATATGCTCGCTTAAATGTACAAAACACAAGCAGAACAGATATTTGATCAAACCATTAAGGATAGAAAAACTAGAAGGAAATCATTCTCAAGATCTCAACAAAGTCTACCTATAAGGAGCTGGGCAAAAAAAACGGTCTAGATCCTAGAGTGAACCCATATTTTTACACAGATTATTAAAAATAGTATTAACGATAAAATGAAAAACAAAATACAGGACAGAAACCGTAACGAACCAACATACAAAATGTATCGAACAAATATGAACAGTAATAGAAATCATAAAGAAAGAAAAATCTATTTTTTAGCGTCAGGACAACACACACCTTCAATTGCCCTCTGCCATGCAACCCCACGTCAAACTACCAACAGAATATGTCCTCCAATATTCGAGAACGTTTCCTCCTCCCATCTCACTCCTACCACCTCCAACGTCACTGTCCGTACTCCACGCACTCCCACAATTTACTTCCTTTACAAAATCCACAAGCCTGATAACTCTGGCCGCCCTTGTAACTGCCCCACGGAAAATATTTGCAAATACCTCGACCGTGTCCTTGCCCCTCGTGGTTTCCCTCCCCTCTCACATGACAGTTGGTTTTCTCGTAGGGTGTAGTGACAAAGTTAGTCACTGAACAAATTACCATGATAAAGCATGAGAATGACGGTGGTATGAAATCTATTAGCAGGTAACCGCATGTGGTTTGTACCTGAGGCAGGAGAGTAATTCAAGCTCTTTGGTGTCCAAAATGGTGTGAGGGGTAGAACACCCCAAACAACCGGAATATATAGGTGCCAGCTTCCACGCCACCATATGCTGTTTTGCCAGTAGTGGGACGTAATTCATCTATCCTCTTTACCTGGTGGTGTTTGCCTGCAAAGGGACGTAATTCAGTTATCCTCACTATGTTATAGATGGTAAGCGATTCTTTTGTATTATCTCTAGGTTGGTCCTATTAATATAACTATCTATTTAAACTCAAAATTTCACCATCTGAAAGTCTCTACCTTTCTGTGTCTCTCATTTTGCGTGTACATGTATATACGTATTTTGTATTCCATACCCAACATATTATATTTAATATATAAACAAGTAAAAAGTAAATGAATATATATATATAAAATATCTTAATAGAATACTTTTTTAAGATACAACACATAATATCTACAGAAAAATATCAACAAACTTAGACAGCGAGATGAACATTTATAGTAACGGCATGGTAGACTACACTTCATTTCTATAACTTGTATTTTTTTGTCAAAACTTTCTGAAGAAAACGAATAAAAAAATTTCTTTTTATATGAATCACAAAGAAAGAAAAAAAGAAAAGGAGAAAAACCATCATGCACCACTCGTAATTAATCATTGTTCGCCTATCTTAGAAAGCACATGACCTAGGTATATGCAACTGATAGTTATTTCTCGGCAGCCAAAAATAGCACTGAGCATAAGGTTTTGTGATGATGTCAGCTAAAATAAGTTTCATCATAAATTTTCTTTCTTTGCAGCCAAAACGTTTAATTTGTCATTTAGACCCCAACGTGAAGTGAAACATGAAGACTGTCATACGAATATATAAAGATATGCACATATGCTTATACATAGGCGGTCATAAACATGTGTGCCCACACATATTCATACATACTTACACACACATAATCTGTCGGAGCTGATCCATCGTCCATGGTTAATACGAATTTTTTATTATGTGTTTTCAGTGACACGAAAGCGAAAATTCCTAGTAGCAACCGGAGTAATCGTTTTCGAATAAGTACGTGCATTTAATTATACAGGTTTATAATATTCCGTAAGAATATACTGCAGCATCTTGTACATATTTGGGAAGCTATAAATTGTTCATATTAATACACACATGCTAATTGAATCTAGTGGATTTGCTGTTAACAGCATTATTATATTTTTGTTTAAATTCTAGCTTATCTAAGTTTTCGTATTTTTATACGAACAGCACATTACGTAATATATCTAACACATCTAATTCAAATATTTTTATGTATGTATGTATATATGTGGTTGCATCTGTGTGTTTATTCATACACAAATGTATGTATTTACGTACGGATGTATGTATGTATTCTTTTATTCTTTTATTTGATACAGTTCTTTCACTGTGCCCATTAGGAACACCACCTTTAATCGTACAAATCAGCCCCAGGACTTCTATCGGTATCTTTTGCCGAAGCGCTAATTTACGAAGACGTAAACATCTATTGTCAAGTGATGGTGGGGGTACAGGCTAAGACACACAAATGCATACATTTTACATTATATATATATATATACATTATACGTTATATATACGACGGGCTTCTTTCGGTTTCCGTCTACCAAATCCACTCACAAGGTTTTGGTTGGTCCGAGATCATAGCAGAAAACCATTGCCCAAGGGGCCACACAGTGGGACTGAACCCGGGAGTATGTAGATGGGAAACAAGCTTCTTACCACACAACCACTTCTGCACCTATGTATATAATCCGTATTAGCATAAGTCTTTACTTAGAGATGTTTCTCTGTTTCTTCATATATTGTTTTCTCGAATTCAACAACAGTACAATTCATTAATTGTAATGGTCTTAAGCGACATTAATTTTTTTTCTCTGCCACGAAGTATTTTAAACGAAACGTACAAATACTTGCTTTGACAGTGTATAGGATTACAACCAATTTTGCAGACTTTAGTACATAAAATTCACGGAAAAGAAACTAGCAGATGTACGTTGTACTCTAGATTTCAATAAGCATTTACACACAGATTCAAACAATAAATTGTAATATACAAAATATACTGTAGTTCACTATTTTCATAATGGATAATGGGAGGTTTTAATTAATGGTGAAAGGAGTGCTTCCATCCACCCGGTAGGATCTCATCGAACATTTATAGATTTATTCTTTTATTCTTTTACTTGCTTCCGTGATTTGAATGGGGCCACTCTGGAGCACAGATATTAAGGGGTTTAGTCGAACAAATGGACTCCAGGATTTATGTTTTAAGTCTAATACATATTCCACCGGATCATTTTGTTAAACCGCTAAGTTACGGAGATGTAAACACACCAACATTGGTTGTCAAGCGATGGTGGGGATACAGAGAAAGACAGGCATTAATATACCTACACGCACAAACTTACACGCGCTCACACACACACAGACGCACGCACACGCACGCGCGCACACACACACATTGTTCAAATTTGCAGAAAACAAAATACGAGGACAGGTGTAGGAACAACAAACTCGTATATTGGTGCATTAGTTAAACTCTCGGGAAGAATGGAAAAGTTCTTGGAAGGTCTGCACTTAAAAATATATATGCAAGAATGTGTAGATGTCTAAATATAATACGTATTAGATTCGTGGACAATTTATGCCCTTTTAGTGACGTAAGCTGAGCTAAAATACAGGAAATTTAAATTAAAGGGGCAGTATATACAATAATAGCACCAGGTGGCTGAACGTGATGAAGGAGGATTTCCAGAAGCTTGAAATAGCCTTGTGGCGTACAGAAACGCTGCCCCGAGACCGGCAGGGATTAGGGGCACAGGTGGGCGTGGTCAGCTCCACGCACAGTGACGTACATAGGACTGGACCGCTGACCTGCGATGAGACCAGCCCTATTGTGAACAAGACTACGTGTATATATATATATATATACATAAGGTATACTATAGAACAATCATTAAGTTGTCATATTAGAATTCAGAGTATCAAATACCGGAGCTAAGAGCATCGGCTCTTTTGACGATATACGCTATGAAAAAAACTGTTGAATAAAAAGGAAGTTACTCAAATAGGCACGAAAAACATATAAAAGATATAAAATATTTAAAAAAATAAAATTATAAAAATTACACAATTACGCGCAACTACATTCTCACAATAGATAGAAAACCTTCTGCTTTCGTAAAATCTACATGCGTACACATTCACACAGACATATATGCGTGTGTGTATCTATATATATATATATATATATATATATATATAATATTAGGGAGTATAACGCATAAATTCCTTAAATATTCATTAGGTATGTTTGGGTATTTATGAAATATAATATTTTTCACCACCTTCCAAATATTATCTTCTAAGACCTGTAAATCTCTATTATATGGTGGTTCGTTCTTAGATTAAAATTTAGAATTAATATCATTAGTATTCTTTATATCGTTAAAATTAGATTTATTAGTTATATATATATATATATATGCCCATACACGCATGTACATGCTCATATACACACACGCATATACATGTATATGGATATGCATATATATGTATAAATAAATACACACACGTATATTTGTTTACGCAACTTTATCCTCACATAGATGTATACCTACATTTATATTAGATATTTATACACATAAATATACTCATACACAAACGTAAACATATTCATTTATGCACACTCGTACGGGCATAAAGACACAAACGCCAGATATATGAATATTTATATATGTACATACACACACACACACGCATATACATATACACGCATATGCGTGTATATGTATAAATATACACACACACGCGCGTATATATGTATATGCATCTTCATCCTCACTTAGATATATGCCAATACGTATAATATATATATATATATATATATATATATATATATTATATATATATATATATATATATTATATTATATATATATATATACACATATACACATATATTTCCTCCGTCTGACTGCTTTTCTCTCTACAAAACGGAAAGTTACATTGCGGAATAATCATTTTAACAAGTTGTATGTATTTATCACCCAACGAGATACATCTGCACCACCGGATGCTCCTGAACGAGTTGTTGAGTGTATAACCATAAGAGATATACGATGCTGTCGAAACAATTGTGATTAATAATAAATTCTCGTATATTCCATCTTCCCACTTTCATTTGCCATATATATACATATATATATAAAGAGAGAGAGAGAGAGAGAGAGAGAGAGATACATAGATATATAGATAGATGGATATATACATATATATATATATATATATATATATATATATATATATATATATATATATATATATATATATATATATATATAAGTATGTATGTATACTTCACCAAAATACACAAAGTACAGAGAGAAACCTCAGTCGATTACTATACAATTCATGGTTTCTTGTGAAACAAGAATTTGTTTAAAATGCATTTCATTATAGAAAACTTGTGTAGTTTCATCAAGAATATTTCCGTGCTCCTCACATGAAAACATCTAAAATTATATATTTGGGAAACAAGGTATGTACAAGGTGGTATCAAAAATTTCCTGTATTTATTCTGTAGCGCGCCAACAGATGGCAGTACACGTTGTGTGCGCAGAAAGTTCTGGCAGTTTACTTCATGAGACAGTGTGCCGAGTGACATCGCTATGTTTACTTCGCAAGTTGTATAATTTGTGTTTTTCTGATCAGGTGTAAGTTGTAGCCAGCAAATTTGACATGGACAGCAAGTTGGGAAAAAGGGCCAGTGTGGAATCTTGAGATAAACTTAGGAAATCTCCGACAAATGCAATGGGTATGCTTCAGCAAACTTACGACGATGCGACAACGTATCGTACACAATTTTTCGAGTGGCCCACGTGTTTTAAAAGTGGAACAACATCCCTAGACGACCTTCCACAAGCGTCACCCCCGGAAATGTGAAGGAAATGCATTAGTTTGAACCGAGGATCGCCAGAGGACAGTCAATGACATCGCTGATGCTGGTTTGTCGTATGGGTTTGTGTACGCAATTCTAACATCTGAATTTAATATGCAGCGTGTCTCTGCCAAGTTTGTCCCCCCCACCTGTTAACCACTGAGCAGAAAGAACATCGCGTCGAAGTCTCTCAATATTTCCTTCAGCGTGCCGCTGTTGACTCATCCTTCATGTCGAGTATCATCACAGATGACGAGATTTTGGTCTACGGGTACGACCCTGAGATGAAACTGCAGTCGTTACAATGGAAGGGCCTATCATCACCGCAACCGAAGAAGGCATCGCACACACACACACACTGTCTCTCTCAGACACACACTCACACACACACGCTCATATACACGCTCACACTCACACAAATGTATAATTTTCAAGAGCATCATCTCTCACACTTGACAATGATGGGCGCTTTTTCTTCAAAGCTTTGTGAAATGCTTTTGATTGCCTCCAATATTATTAAAACTTTTGATTTTGGTTTAACATTTCATAATAGACGAGTCCTATCGTATCCCAGCAGCTACTGAGCAAAACTAATGGTGGGTGCAATCCTGATGTGGAGAAAGATAATATTTTCCGTTAGGTGCTAACATTGTCGTTTTCTTTGGTTACGAATATAGAGAACGTACTTTAAAGTCACTTGTGATGGTTCTAGGCAGAAGAGATTCAGCAACTCTTTGGTTAAGCTTAAACTCTGCCAGGTGATGTGGGACTTACTGGCCAAGTTTTGACACTTTTGTTCGTTCATGAAGGTGTTTTAATACCCAAAAGTGATAAGAACTGAATTTCTTTCGATTTTTTTCAACTACCATTTTCCGGATCTCAAGTTTCAAAGAATCTCGTTATCCTGACCGTGGGAAATCTGCGGAAGAAAAGTTTCACGAACAGAACTGGCCTAGCCATTGCTAAATCTTCATTGCAAATATTTCTAGCCACTCCCATTGCTGTAGAACTCTTTTTGAATTCGTACAGTATGCAATGTATGATAAAGATCACATTCAGATTCATGAGAACATTTCAAGACTGCATATACGGTGAAGTGTGGCCTTAACAGTCACGAAGTCTACATACAATAAACACATATAAAATGTCCATAAACTTACCTCAGAACGTACATAAGTTCGTGAATATATATATATACAGATACACATACTCAGACGTATATAGTTATATACAGGGTGCTCTATATTAACTGTCCCTCTCTCAAAGGAATTGAAATAAGAACTGCCAGGTTTGTTACTTAATTATGATACCACAACAAATAGATTTATAACTCCTTGCTTAGAACTTTATTGAAAATATTCAACTTATGGTATGTCTATATACCTGCAAATTTCAGATCTATGTTAGCATTGCGTAACACATTTTGAAGCATTTCAGGGGTTATCTTCTGAACTGCTAACTGAATGCGTTGTTTAGGTTCAGCTAAATTAGTGCTCCATCCTGGGGATGGAGGTAGAGACAAGAATTACTAGCAAATTGGGAAACAATATATTGTTGTGTACAGATACACGAAATCCAGCGGAAATGAAGATAAAATTATGAAAAAAATTATGAAAATAATTATAAAGTTATACACAAAATTAAAACTTTGTATACTAGTAACAGTCATTAAACACGATAAACATATATAAAAGTAATTTTTTTTAAATACAAGAGTTGTTTGTTTTCACTGAAATAGTTAGTTTTGGGACACCCTATATAAAGTCATGTATGTATTTGCATGAATATATATGTGTTTGATGCTATTTCATAAACACTATTCCCATCGCAACTTTCGCTAATCATCATTCCTTCTGAGAACAAATAAATCAGAATCTGTACACATTTATTGTTTTCCCTTCTTCATAATTCAAATCACATTTCCACAGAATACGTTACTTTTTATAAATTTAAAAACATTTATTTTTCGAAAATTCAAACCGCAGAATATCCCATGTCAGTTGAGGACATTTTCAGCAATAGCATTTGAATACAAGCATGCATGTAACTACAAACAGTGATTATAAGCACAGAAACAAATGCATGTTAACTTATTTTCTTTATAACACAAATATTGCGAGCTTATCCGAAGCATAGGGCATAAATAATGGGAATATACAAAACATATGAGATAAAATGTGAAGACGAAATCAACTACATAAGAGGTTGTAGTTATATGCTGTTGATAATGCTTGATGAAATTTAATGTATGTACGTGACTACATACATAATCATATATGTGCATATATGTGTGTGTGTGTTTGTGTGTGTGCATGTGTATATATATATATATATATATATATATATTTACTTATATACAATCTGGAAACAAACACACTCACACGGACACCAATATATATATATATATATATATATATATATATATATATATATATACATACATACATGCATATATATATATATATATATATATAATATATATATATATATATATGCATACATGCATAGACACTTGCGTGTTTATGCATGTATGTGCATATGTGTGTGTGCGAGTGTGCATGAATGTGTATACGGTGTATGCATGCATTCGAAAATATAAATACATACATACATCATCACGTACTTTACGGATTGTATTTGTGAGATGTCACGTAATTGGACATGTACTCGCTCTCGGGATGATTGATTATGTTGCGATGGCTGTCGCAGTGAAAATACTTTAAGAGTTGAATTTTTGTTGCTGTTGACTTGTAGTGATTTATGATCATATGAAATCAACTGGGAAATCGGCCAAAAAGGACCGAAAATCTACAAGGCAGCAAATTTTTTTTTCTTTTCTCTCTGTTTTTCTTCTTTTTCTTCTTTTCTTAGAACGTAAAGATCAGGAATTCTGTTGTGAAGCTGACATTAGCTTATTGGAGATTTGCTTCCTACGTTTTGAAAAATCCAATTGAAATACGTAAATATTACTTTCGTCATATAGATGCTTATCACATTCAATTGCATATGGTGACAGATATTGAAAAAATAACTCTTTATAAATAAGGGTTCATTAGACCTTCGTGTACGACAAGTTGTTGGATGTAGTTCCCAAATTGACAAGATCATGGCTCCCTTACTTTGAATACATATGGAATGTTTACTATTGTAGTTGTACCACTACTTACCCTTGTATGAAATTTAAGATGTTTCGCAATGAAAATAGAGTGGAGATATAAGGGACATGGTTGAATTCCGGAACACATTTGTCTGTTGAAAGTAGTATTTCTCTATAAATCTGTTCGATTAGACTGAGGTCTTAATTGTCAGCTTTACAAAGAGTGCATGAGTGTATGAACTCCTGGTGATGTTGTCTTGATGCTTACGTTTTCTTGGTTCGTAAATTACCTAGGAAACTGATAATGGTAGTAAAAAGGGTAAATGCCCCGTTTGGTCAGGAATGACCATGGGATTGTACCTAGAATGTTATCCGCTGAGACACAAGTCCAGGCAAGGTAGTTTATAGAAGATCAGCAACTGCCCATGCATACCAACCTCTCCTCACCAGGTCACTAATGTTATCCAACGCAAAGGCAAAGCCCGATATATCTTGGCATCAATGACGTCGCAACTTATTTCTTCAACTGAGTGAACTGGAGCAACTTGAAACAGAGTGTCTTGTTCAAGAACACAGAAGACAACTCGGTCCGGGAATCGAACTCATTACCTATTGATTGTGAGCCTGATGTTATACTAAACTTGAACTGATATTTTTCGTCTTCACAGAAACATTGAAGTGAAATAACAACAATTTCTGTTGTAATGGCATTGAAGTGAATTCTCTCGCTTTCTGTAGGGTTACACTATGGTTCAAAGCATTTAACTATTGCAATATAGTTGTGTACGACGGTCGGACTGTACATACATAAATACATACAAAATACGATGAAATTGCACATATTTACATTGTTTACATTTTACGGCTATTTGTCCTGATTTTATTTGTTGTTAACACAACGTTTCGGCTGATATACCATCCAGCCTTCATCAGGCGGGCATATGGCGTTGTGGTTAACAGCGCGAGCTACTAACTCCATGATTCCGAGTTCGATTCCAGGTAGTGACCAAAATAATAATAATAATAATAATAATAATGATAATAATAATAATAATAATAATAATAATAATAAAATAATAATAATAATAATAATAATAATAATAATAACAACAATAATAACAACAACATCGAAAACTATCTTAGGAACGAGAACCCAGGTTCGAAATAACCCCAAGACATCTGATGAACACTGGAGGGTATATCAGCCGAAACATGGTGTATTAACAACAAACAAGATGAGAGAAATATCCGTCAAAAGTAAATAATGTAAATAATGTAAATAATGTACATAATTCTTCATCTCTTAAATATCGAACTGTAAAAGGCACATCATACATATATATACACGCATACATATATACACACGCATACATATATACATATATGGAAACACAGATAACTATATATATACATATATATATATATATATATATATACATATATACTTCTAATATTATAGCAGTTAGATACAGCCGTAGCTTGGTCAGTCAGTGATTGGACTTCACAACCTCATATGTTCTTAAAATTTAAATCTACATTTTTATCTGTATATCGACCTTCTCTATAATGTTACTACTTGATTTGAAAGCCTTTGTATTAATGGAAAACCTATGTAATTCACTGATGAACACTCAGCATCTTAAATCTGCTGTAATACTTACAACTTTTAATAAAATGATGTAGTGCGAAACAATTGTGCCAAATTACCGGAGTCATTCTTGTTGCTTATTTTGTGTGTATATATATATAGATAGATAGATAATAGATAGATAGATAGATAGATAGATAGATAGATAGATAGATAGATAGATAGATAGATAGATAGATAGATAGATAGATAGATAGATAGATAGATAGATAGATAGATAGATAGATGCAGAAAAAAGAGAAAGGAGAAAATGAATGAGAGACAGAGTGAGAGCGATAGGGATGGTATGTATGTTTTAAAATAGATTTCAAGACCTAGAACGAATACTTGTTCGTCTTTTATTTCGGTGCAAAGATACTTTGCTATGTCACCACTCATTAATAACCAGCATCTAAATATTCACCGTTCAGTCAGCAGCTGAATAAAGACTCTAATGCGTCTACATATATACACATATATCTTATAATTAACAATGCATTCTAGAACTATTTATACCTTGTCCGTCTGGTTAGTTTAGTAGTTATTCTTGTCATTGCTTTATAATATTTCACTGAGGGTATATATATATATATATATATATATATCTATATATATATATATATATATATAAGTGTATGTATGTATGTATGCATGTATGTATCTATGCATATGTATATATATATATATGTATATATATATATATGTGTGTGTGTGTGTGTGTGTGTGTATGTGCAGATGTATATATATATATGCATATATATATATGTATATATATATATTATATATATATATATATATATATATATTATATATATATATATACATATATATAGATATAGATATAGATATAGACATTGTGTTGTCCGGAAAGTTCATGCCGATTTATAGTAGCTTAAATTTCGATCTATTTTAGAACATGGCTTAGTCCATAAAATAGGATTTGACTACACCTTCATTTAGAGCAAGGTTTAAGCTATCTTTTCATGGAAAAAATTTTATGTTTCTATAACCTGTGTTAATTCTGCAATCCTTTAAACTGCAAGATAAGTTCACTTTCAGCACGTGATTCTTTGGGAACCAGACAAAAGTAGCTGCTGCTCGGCTGGGATGTGTTTCCCCACACTCTATATTCACCAGATATTGCTCCTTCGGATTCCCACTTATTCAGGTCTCCGCAGAATAGTCTTAATGGCAAAAATTTCAATTCCTTGAATGTAAAAAGATACATTGAAGAATTCGTTGCCATGAAACCACCTCAATTCTGGGAAGTGAGTATTTTCAAGTTAAAGGAAGGATGGAGATGCATTGTTCAACAAAATGGTTCATATTCGGTTGATTAAAAATGTAATGGCAAGTATATATTGACCTTTTTCTTTCCTTTAATAATCGACACGAATTTTCCGACAACCCATATATATATATATATATATATATATATATATATATATATATATATATATATATATATTTATATACATATATATATATATTGGCGTAGGAGTGGGTGTGTGGTAAGTAGCTTGCTTACTAACCACATTGTTCCGGGTTCAGTCCCACTGCGTGGAACCTTGGGCAAGTGTCTTCTACTATAGCCTCGGGCCGACCAAAGCCTTGTGAGTGGATTTGGTAGACGGAAACAGGAAGAAGCCCGTCGTATATATGTATATATGTATAAATGTATACATATGTATATGTGTACATATGTTAGTATATCTGTGTTTGTCCCCCCAACATCACTTGACTACCGGTGCTGGTGTGTTTATGTCGCCGTAACTTAGCGGTTCGGCAAAAGAGACCGATAGAATAATACTAGGCTTACAAAGAATAAGTTCTGGGGTCGAGTTGTTCGATTAAAGGCGGTGCTCCAGCATGGCCGCAGTCAAATGACTGAAACAAGTAAAAGAATAAAAGAACCAAAAGAACATACATATATATACATACATAGAAACATACATACACTTTAAATATGTGCTGTGAAGTTTTAAACATATAAACTTACCAATACACGCATATTTATATAGTTAAATGCGTATTTTCAGGAGGTTTAAGTGATATATTTAACCGCGTGAATATCATATGATCACAGACGTTTCGTAGTATTTCTTCGGGTCAGGTATGGCGGCACGCGTCATTACAATGCATTACTGCATCCATCATTTTGTGGTATTTTCTCGGAGAACCCTCCATACTCTTAGTAGTGCCCCAGGTAATCCCCATCTCAGCGTGATGTTACCTCTTCCGCTGTCACTAACTGTCACCTGCCAGCCGAACATGAGTCGTGGCCCCATCTTTCTTCATGTAGTACGTATTTCATATTTATACATATATGCGTTTCTCTCTATGTGTTATGTAAGTTGAGTTAAGTTAAATTAATTTTTTGGCTCAAAAAGCAAAAAGCAAGGCCATGTAGGGGGACATGGAGTTATGTACAGGGAGGTGTTCATGCTAAGAGTTCAGGCCATTTCTGGTCAAGAGAGACTTCGTCCGGCAGCTTATTCCACGGATCCGCAACCTGGACGGAGAAAGCCCCTCTCCTTCGATTGAGATGAAATCGTCGCAGATAGAGCTTAAGGGAAGACAGAGAACAAATGGAGAGAGAGAGAGAGAGAGATAGAGAGAAAGATAAAGAGAGACAGGGAACCAAACAAGCTGGCGAGGAGTTATATATAAAGCGTCGAGCTTCTGTTCAGGAATGCCTCTCAACCGGAATTTGCTATTGTGCTCTAGTTACATTCGTTGTGATTATTCCATAAGAGCTGAAGAGAGGAGCTGAATGTCTAAGTCTCCATTGGGTTCTTTAAAACATCCTTACCACTAAGAACTCGACTACATCATATTTGGGGGAATGTAAGACAACCTATTCCATGAAATTTACTACTGAGAATAAAGATATGTATGAAAGTTTAAATCTTCTTTTAGTATATTTTCAGTTCTGAGCACAGTGAAAACATACTTAGACTATCTATTATTTATGCATAATTGCGCACAAAGTTCACCAAAAGAAAAACAAAAGATAAAAGGCACATGCCTAGACACACACACGCGCGCATTTACATCGTCATTGTATCAAAGTTGCTAGGCGAAATGGATTTGTAAACAATATTCATTTAAAGTGAAATAGTTTTTATATTTTCGGTTTATCTCAGGTAGTTCATTTAGCAACACACAAATTGGGACACGGTCATATTTCCTTCCATTATCAGTCAATTTTGCTTCAGTGCTTTGAATAAATTTATGTCAGAGCCGTGGGAAATCATACACTTTTTCTGCTATAAAACATTTCGATATGTAGTGTGTAGCAAATTTATGTGTGTGTGTGTCTGTATCTGTATGCGAGCGTGTGCGTGTGTATACGTATATATTGTTGTTTCGATGTGAGATTCACATGGGAACTAGGGCTGACATATAGGGGACAATACAGTAGACATTGACAGTGGGGATTTTACACAGAAACAACGAGTACACAAGTAAAACAATAACAATGATATCCAACAAAGGGACTATAACAATGAAAGTTCCCCAATATTGGTGGGTGTAACTAAGCTGGCTCAGGTACCCCACCAATCTTTAACTACTCGACGTTTCGAGGGCATCTGGGAAGGGCACCCTTCTCCTTCTCAAATTTACTAGCCTACAGGCTCAGTATTTGAGTAGGTCACTCGCACGGGCCATTTTCGCTACATCCACCTTTTAGCAAATGTATTTGGAAGTTAAGCAATTGTGGTCCATGAAAAAGGTAGTAGTACCAACTCTCGGAGCCCTGGGTAAAAATCTTGAGAAGTACATGGAATAAATAGGGGCTGCAATAAGGGTGGAGCACTTGCAGTAAACAGCACTGCTTGAAACCGCTCGAATACTCCGGATAGTGCTCGAAAAACAAGGGATGTTACCTTAGTTCACTAGCATTGAACAACTAACACTGTACTGACATCTCCAGCGTTAGAAGCTGCTCAAAGACAATAAATGATAATGATAATAATAATTGTTTCTACTGTAGGCACAAGGCGTGACATTTTGGGGAATGGGATAATCGATTACATTGACCCAGTACGTAACTGCTACTTATTTAATCCACCCCGAAATGGTGAAAGACAAAGTCAACCTCGGCGGAATTTGAACTCAGAACATAGCGACGGGCGAAATACCGCTATGCATTTCCTCCAGCCTTCTCACGATTCTGCCAGTTCGCCGCCTTGCTAATAATGATGATGATAATAATAATAATAATAATAATATAATAATAATAATATAATAATAATAATAATAAAAAAAATAATGATAATGATAATGATAATATAATAATAATAATAATAATAATAATATAATAATAATAATAATAATAATAATAATAATAATGATAACAATAATAATAATAATAGCCTGCCCCAATGCAGTACCAGACAGTGGCTCTCATGGCTTCTCAATTTAACTGATTGAAAGTGTTATCATGTATATTGTTTTTGCCTTGGTATAAAAGTTGGGCAACAACAAATGTTATTCTCAATAGCACAGATGTGCTTGTCAGTTATTTGACCTTAACCACTTGACCATGTCCCTTAGTGGCTGACGATATGTGCATCTCTGATCATGAGCAGAAGCAGTGGGGGAACGTCGTAGCCGTGTGTTGAAAGGAATTCTTGGAGGTTTGGATAATTCACCTCTGGAAACATGGGTGTTTCGTTCAACATCCTTAAACAATCCTTATTCAGGGACCTTTTGAGCGCGATGGGCTACGCCACCAGAAGAAAATTCTAATTGGGCCCCACCTGCAAGGTCATGCGCTGTTTATCCTGATATGAGATCACCATGTCGTGCACATATGGTTGTGATGCATGTGACTGGTGTACACTTATCAGACGGGTAGTCATGATGGGTATACTGGGCTTCGTATATTTTTAGCCTAGTGTCACTTTGATGGCATGCACTGCACTCTCACTCAATAATAACAATAATAATGATAATAATAATAATGATAATAATAATAATAATAGTAATAATAATAATAATAATAATTTATTACTATTATTATTATTACTATTATTATTATTACTATTATCTTTATCATCAATATTATTAATTTTATTATTATTACTATTATCTTTATCATCAATATTATTAATTTTATTATCATTATTACTATTATTATTATCATTATTATTATTATTATTATTATTATTATTATTATTATTATATTATTATTATTATTATTATTATTATTATTATTATTATTAGTAGTAGTAGTAGTAGTAGTAGTAGAGTAGTAGTAGTAGCAGTAGTTCCTTATGTGTCAGATGAGCTCGAAGAGAGACAGTAATATACAAGCTTACGTTAAACTGGGTGCTGGCGAAATGAATGGCGAAATGAAAACCGTAATACAATATATAACCAAATCAACTAAAATCTTATGATACACACAAATTTATGTAGAGATACATATAAAACCTCTGATCAGATACACAATAGTTAAAGTAATATATCTATATTAATGTTGCACACATCTTCCCAGAAAACATCCAAAGTATACGTTTTTATATAATATACCGATTTAGAGGTTCCAAAGCATTTCATGAAGCACTATCTTCTATACTGAACAAGTGAAGACCCATGTCTTCTGGATTGTAAAGAGTTACACTTGAAATATTGTCCAGCTGGCTTTATGCTGCTACTATACTTCCATTTTCTTTTTGATCTCTAAATCATTGAAATATCCCATAAATTTAATAGTTTTTTAGAGCATTTTGTTTAGCAATTGATTTTTAAATATAAGTGATTCAGATCGGGGGCTAGTTCCACTTTGCACTTCATTTGTTCCTCTTCCAGAGATAGTGATCCTTCCTCACCGCACAGCAGTTCTACGTTGCCTGGAAAGTACGCCACCTCACAAGTTTCAAAACTCTTCTGAGGTCTCTTTCTTTAGGTCCTACTTTCCCCATCTGTCTCTGATATAATACTGCATGTGCACTTTTGGAATTTGGCAACCGAAAACTTTTAAATGGATGCTAAACTTTCAGGTCTTCCTCATAGTACCCCTAAAATGCAGTTATATTATTTTGTGGTCATGCAGAATATGGTCCTGTATGTAAATTCATGTTGATTCCACCAGATCACATATCGCCGCAATGTTACACCTGCCCACATTACACCATAAAGAGGATTAACAGCTGACATCCCTAAAGATAACACTTTTTGCTCGCTCTCCCACCATCATTGTGATTACAGTTTATATTTGGCTTTGTGTTTTTGCACTGTCCCCAGTTTCAAAAATCATACACATAGTGCCAAATATCCTTCTCCAAAAGAATATTTAGTTTAAATATCTGGCTTCACTATCTATAAAACGTAAATAGGACGAGATAATTGCACAGTTGTTTTTTCCTGGCACACTGCTACATTAACTTTCTTCTTTCACTCATTACTTGTAAAAGCCTGGCCTAAATTCAGTACTCAAAATGTGTCTTGCTATTGATTTCCGAAGAAAATAATGATTGTCATAATGATTGTCGTCCTGTTAGAGAAAACTTGACACAAAATCAATCCATCATTGTTCTTGTTTACACGCGAAACATTTGTACGCATATTGTTGTTCTCGACTAGAAAATATATTCTCGTTTGAACTAAAATACCTGTGATTTCTTTTTGACAATGCATGTTATAACTATATTGCACAGCAAAGGTGACGAGCTGGCAGAATCGTTAGCACGCCGGGCGAAATGCTTAGCGGTATTTCGTCTGCCGTTACGTTCTGAGTTCAAATTCCGCCGAGGTCGACTTTGCCTTTCACCCTTTCGGGGTCGATAAATTAAGTACCAGTTGCGTATTAGGGTCGATCTAATCGACTTAATCCCTTTGTCTGTCCTTGTTTGTCACCTCTATGTTTAGCCCCTTGTGGGCAATAAAGAAATAAGAATCGTTCGGATGCAGGACAAAAATACTTAGCGACGTAACATATGCCTTAACGTTCTGAGTTCAAATTCAACAGTAGCTGACTTTGCCTTTCATCCTTTCAGGGTTGATAAGATAAGTACCGATTGAGCACTGGAGTCGATGAAATCGACTTTATTCCTTTCCCAGACTTGTAGACCTAGTGCCAAAATTCCAAACCAATCTATTGCGTTGCAATTAATTAACTTTCTGTACATACATTGGAAAATGTACATAAATGCATACACGCATACCTACACACACACATACATACATACAGAAATCGATACATACACACATACTTTTATATATATATATTATATCAATTTACTGCAAATATATGTATATACATAGATATATTTATTTATATGAGCATGTGTATATTTATATGTACTGTTGGTCAGACGTTCATTAATGACTCTCAACAGAGTCTGGAGCTATTGCACGAATGAGGAGACAAACGAAAGAGGGGGATCAACACATTTATTGGGATTTACATGTATAGATTAAAACAGGGTGAATCATACTTGGTACTCTGAGTTTCAAGCGTGTGGCTAGTCTTCGAGCATTGAGGTCTGTAGACTAGCCAATCGTTTGAATGTCAGATTACAAAGGAGTCTGTATCAAACTCTCAATGTAACTCCCAATAAATGTGTTGAGTGTCCTTGTTTCATTTGTCTCCTCACTCGTATATATATATATATATATATATATATATAGGCATACCTACATCTATATGTAAATATACATGCATATATGGGTACAGGGCATCAAAAAACGTAGAACACAACGAGAAACGAAATCATAAAAACAAAAAACATGGAAACGAACTATTTTTCAAACAACGTAAAAAGCAGAATACAAGACATACAACACAAGGAATATTCCTCTTCTTCAGTTGTCCCTGTATATATATATAAATATATATATATATATATATAAAGGGTAAGTTTACGAAAATAAACGAAAGACGAAGACAGGTGGTGTACAAACAAACAGATGTATTAGTATAGCGCTCAGGAATTGAAAAAGTATTTTATGTTTCGAGCCTACGTTTTTCTACAGAAAGGTACGCAGAAACAAACAAGGAGAGAAAGAAAATGTGTGTAGTAGGTCACTAAATGCCACTAGGATGTTAGGAAACACCTACATTGCTAGAAATAATAGCTAAATGGCTCTAATGCTGTAGTTAATGTACATGAATGAAGACATATACACTAACAGAGATCATAATCATCCGAAAAGTGCCGGTCAAGAACTTTTCGGACGATCATGGACCTTGTTAGTGTATATGTTTTCATTCATGTGCGTTAACTACAGCATTAGAACGGTTTAGCTCTTATTTCTAGCAACGTAGGTTTTTTTCTAACACCCTAGTCACATTTTTTGACATTTGTAATTCTCCTTTTTGGTAAAACCTTGCAAACTGCTGTTTATATTAATTTTACATGCGTGTGTATGTGTGTGCGGGCGCATTTATCTTTTGTGCGTGTGTGTATGTATATATGTATGTATGTACGTATGTATGTGCGTGTGAGCGTGTGTGTGCACACACAACTCTAATGTCTCTTACGCATTTTTGTATATCTAATTGACTTGTCTGCTGAAAATAGACGCGTGCTTGGATTTTAACTTGAACGAAGCAGGAAGATGCCGGCAGAAATTGCGCCTTACGCACGAGATCATAAAACGATTTGAATTTATTTTCATTTCACACCTGGTTAATGATGTTCTGCCCGCGCTTATTCACTCGAGCAATTATACACAGATTTACCAGAAACTCTCTCTCTCTCCCTTTCTTTCTCTCTATAGATCTATATATATATATATGTCTATATGTATATATATATAGACAGACAGAGACAGAAAGAGAGAGACAAATTGATAGATAGATAGATAGATACGTATACATATACATACACTCACATATATTTTAGTGTACAGTTCAGTTAAAATAAGATAAAAAGAGAACTCTATACAGTGAGTGATGAGTATAAGTTAAGTCACACAGTATAAAGGTACCAGCTACTAATAGTTTAATGCATTGGTGACACTAGCCTAGGCACGTTTTTGTAACACACCATGTATTACCAAGCAATCTCAGACTTTGAGCTCAAGGCCTATTCAATTTATATACCAAGACTCCGGAATAAGAGAAATCGCAAGAAAACCGAGTTGGAAGGTTGAGAAGGACGGAAAAAGAAAAGAAAAAAATTAGATTTATGTCTTCTTTGACCGTTTAGCCACAATATAGCTAATAGGAAAACAATTCAACTGAGAGTTGTCCAAAGTCTACGAGACAGCTGTTCAATCCGGAGAGCGTGGTGGCCTACAGTACACCAAAAGAAAGTTGAGCGTGTGTTCACATCCGCTGAAAAATTATGATGTGGAATTCGGTAGTGTGTTGGTAATCTTAGCAACGTTTGGTGTTTGAAGGCAAAATCCACAGCACATAGAATAAATTGGTGAATCGTAGTGAAAACTCATGCTCTATTCTTACCGGATCTAAAAACTGAAACTTACGCGCAGCCGAAGGATCGCATATACTTTTTAAATCGAAAGAATTCCACCGCATTACTGAATTCCACTTAAGAAATTTCAGCAAATGGGAACATATGGACATATTTTTTTCGGCGTACTGTAGGCCACCACTTTTCTGGATTGAGCAGCTGTTGCGTAGACTTTTAACCACGCTCCGTTGAAGGGTTCTACAAGTATACATTTTTGCCACTATACATTTCAGTGAAGCATTACATAGCGTCGTATCGTTATCGACTGCTATTGCTAGCAAACATTTGTGCCTCGTTGTACTACTATTTCCTATTTATTATTCTACTTTTTCGGTGCTTTATTTGGCTTGTAAGTGATACTATTGCAGTGTAATGCAATGATATTTAAAATTTATATATATGTGTGGGTAAGAGTGTAGGTGTGTGCGTGCGTATGTATATATGTATGCATGTATGTACGTATGTGTGTACGTATGTATGTATGTATGTATGTATGTGTGTATATGAATATTATGAATATATATATATATATATTGTATGGTTCGGGTGTGATTTCAGATAACCAATTTTTAAATATTATAGACAAATAGGCAGTCATAAATAATTACGCTCACACGCTCATATACCCATAGATACACACACATATGCATACATGTCTGTATGCATAAACATAATTACCTATGTATATACATATGCATACCTAAAAACTTATGCACGAACACATATATGTATGTATGTAAGCATTCTTACGTTGGATTCTCTTAGGTAAGCTATAATGCAATATCAACCAACTCATAGTAATATCACTGAAGCCAACAGCAAAATAAGTGCATTTACAAGGAAAGAGAGAGGGGGAGGAGAGATAACAGGTGGAAGAGAAAGAGAATGTGTTAGTATAAAATTGATTGATTGCAGATCGTTATATATTGTTGTTCGCTGTCAATATATAACTTCATGATTCAATGTGTATTTAACAATCTAGTCCGATGTTAAATATTACAGATCTAAAAATAATTTGGCTGATTAAATTCACATACCTTTGAAATAATTTTGTCGGCAAATTGCCAATTTCGTCTATGGTAATTAGGAAAAATGCCGTTTCTGCGACGATTGGGCGCCAGGCATTCCCTTCAGTTTATACATGTTTATACATGTTTATATATTATTACAAAATAAAAACAAATGTGAAGGAGAATATTTTTTTTTTATTTTACTTCGATTGCTACGAAATAAAAATGCAATTATCAAAAATCACATTTAAAAAGTATTGTATAAGAAAATAAACTTTCAAAATACTTCTATTTCTTTGTATATTATTCATTCACTGCACAGATGAAATGGCTTCCTAACATTAATGTCAAAATGTCGCCACACATTCTATCTGTTCTCAATCATCTGCACTGCGTCATACCCTCTAGCTGAGTGATGTCTGGTCGTAATCTCACTATCAGTTTTGTAGTTTTTCACAGTAGATATATGATTTAGCTCTTCCTCTAATTTTGCCACCGGCAGGCTAGATAAATTGTCACACATTCGATGATAGATTTCTGAGTTCGTTTATGCAAACTGGCATTCAAAGTTTTTTGAGAAAGATATGTATCCGTCTCGAAATTGTTTATTTGATAATACTTCTGCCTATTATCTCTGTAGTGTATGTAGTTTAGATACTTGAAATACATGCACACACGCACACGCATATATATGTATATGTGTGTGTGTGTTCAAATTATCAACGTAGTTTATTTATATGTATTTGTGATGATCATATGTGCCTCAACAAAGCAGCTCATGTGAGATGCAACATATGTTCTTCTCAAATTATCTAAAATTTTGCAATCCAGTGTAGATTTTCTGGCAGAGAACATTTTCTGTAACTATTTGTTTATTTGTTGAGTGTGTGCTTAGTATTTAGCACAACAAACTGAAAACAGCCGTGTCTATATTTTGATCATTTGAGTGTAGGATTCAATATCTGTATCTGGCTGTTTCAAATTGGCTAAAGGTTTTGCTAAATGTGACTTGAATGTCTCCTCAGCTATCCATACCCAGAACTTTGCTTCTTGGAGATTTTTCCTTCAATAAAATTTCACAGATTTTCTTTCTCAGGAAGGAACATGACTGGTTTGTAAAAACGAACTTAAACTATGTATTTCTATATAATAGAAGTATCTATATATCAATGTATTTGCAAATGTTCAATGGTATGAAGTAGAATAAGGTAAGAAATGTGAAATAGTGTTATGGGCACACAAGCATTGCTTCATGCGAATATACTATGATAGAACGTATGTTTGTAAAAATGAGAATTTCTAAAAAATTTCTCCTTGTAGAGAAATAGGTGTAAATACACTGAGTCAGCTTACAATGTTCTTTTACCAAACTGTAGGACGCATACATTATGGAGTGGTTATCTCCTTTGCAACCACAGAGACCGCAAAGGTAGACGATACCAACTAACACGAGAAACTGACCCCTCTTATGATATACTCGTCGCTTTTCAGCGGCTCACAGTGAATGAAATTCGGGGTGGGAGCGCTAAGCACTAGTGTTGGCGTTTTTCATACTAGTGGATTCTTTGAGGTTTGGTGAGGATATATTGCTTTAGCTGTTCTTTTACATCAGATATACCCTGTTCTGTAATTTTGTATTTCAACAGTATTTTTTCCTTTTTTTTGTCATTGCTCAGTAGTGTTGTTTGCCCACTAGTTTCAAGGACTGATAAATCACTTCTGTTCTTTTCTTTTTTTATGGATATTATTTTTTCATAGAGTTTTTAGCTTGTGATAGACCTGTTTGGATGAGTTTGAGAGAATATCCAGCTTCTTATGTGGCCACAGAGGCTATTGCATGTATTATATATATATTTAACCTGCTGGTCATATTGACATTTGTTTTTGTTGCTATTCGTTCTGTGACGGTCAGGTCTGTATTAATTATTTTTATTGCTATCTTATTATCAAGTTACATTTTTGATTTCACTCATTATAAAAATATAATCATGGATTCCACCTTCAGATTTTCCAATTGTTAGGTGTGTTCCGTATTTTCCGTTTATATTTTTCTATGTGGTGTTCCGGTTTGGTGCATCTTGCTCATTATTATGCATTCCTATGGTTTAGGTTTGTTGTGCTTCGTTATTTACTTCGTTTCTGTTGCAG
>NC_043000.1:54844838-54857338 GCF_006345805.1 Octopus sinensis
TTCGGAAACAAATCTCCCATAATTCACGGAATTAAAATTACACTTCGATTTTTGTACAAAACTGTAGTTGAAGTGTTTACGAAGTATAATACGTGTTTTCACGAATGTACTAAAGAGATTTGCTCTGATATTCTCATTTAAATATGAATAGGTAAATTCGGGCGGTTTGGTAACGAAAGGGTTAAACGGATGCATACATTTATTAATCTCTTATTATAATAACTATATATAAGTGTCGTCTGTTTATACATAAACACTGTTTCATACTGCAATTATATATACATATATCTATATATAATATTATATAATAAAATATATACAGAGTAACATAAAAACCAATTTACCTTTTCTGTATTGTTATAGCAATTCCACCGTCCGTGTGTCTTTGCAAATGTGTTGGAATGATAAGTGAGTTGTGTTTTGGCGCCTTTTTTACTAATAACAAACACACACGTGTTTGTATGTAGTTGTTTGAAACGTTTGTGTTTGCCACTCTCATATATATGTATGTGTATGCGTGTGTATGAGGAATGACACACACACACTCACGCACGCACACATGTACATCAATGCTTTCGGAGTGATATGTTAAAATATTGAGTTTTCTCGAATTTTGTCTTAATTGGTGGTAAAATTGAAAGAATTTTTTTATGGCATCACACACTGAAGTACTCTGAAAAATCATGGGTACACTCTAATTGAAGAAATTGTGTGAGGAGTAAATCGTTATGTATTTATTTGTTTCTGTTTGCTGTGTTTTTTTTATTTTTTGAGTAGTGGTTTAAATACTTTCAGTTTAGTCTTCCTCAAATCACTCTGTCGCTATTTACTTTCATTTTATTCGTTGCACACTGTGTGTGTGCGTGTGCATGTGGTGTAAACCACATTAAGAAAAGCATTTGACATACACACCAGAATGTGAGTTTTCTGTAAATTTTGCTTAATTGGAGTTTAAATTTTAAAAACTGGACCTGGCATGACCCGATGCATTCTACACTTAAAAATGCTAGGTAAATTGTAATTGAAGAAATCCTATATTGTAGATTTCTATAAGTTACAAAGGGAGGCAGATAAAATCTGCCTTTTATAATAAGAGATGCAAGAAAGAAAAATATTATGAGCTGTTAATAAAGCTTATGTGAAGAGATATATAGGAAAACTCATCTATATGGCTTACATATAGCTCAATTAAACAATAGCCCTTAGAGAAAAATAATTGACTTTTTTTAATAATATGTATACTGTTCTACAGGAGATCAATACATCATAGAAAGTTTACACTACTTGATTTGCAGAACCATTCAATATTGCTCATATCTCTTGAAATGTCTCGTAGGAATATGCGTAAATATGGCGTAAGGTTGGCGTGTATACGCAGAGAAAAAACTGGTTTCATGATTAGTATATGAGTCCATAACCATTCTTTTTTATTACTGGAAAAAACAAATGATATTCAACGATGCACTGATTTCACTAATCTGAATTGTTGTAAATCTGAACAGTTATTGGGCTTCGATTTTGAACGATTGCGAGCAATATACATTTTGCAATTAAAAATTAATACGCAAAGGTTTCTTAAGTAATATGAACCGAGAGCTAGTGAGGTCAAAAAGATACTGACATGATATTTACGGCTGGTTTGAAGCCAAACAAAAACATCAGCGAAAACCTAAAATAATAAAGTGCCTGGTCACTACCATCTCCCTTACAAGCATTCTTATAACATTGTTTCACTTCTACCTTTCGTACAAATGTTCCTAATCTGTTGTACAAGATTCTGTGCGTTATCTTTCCATCCTTGTCTCATTTTTTTGCCAGCCTTATTGACTCATATTGTTAAGCAAACTTTTAACTATTTTACATAATCATATTTAGACCATAACTACCCTCATCTTACTTTCATTCTATTTTCTGCATTTAATGTAGAGTAGTTGAAGCTGGATATCATTTGCAAATATAGCACCTTTATTTCAGGCATGTCAGAAATGTCACGACTTCTCAGCCACTTAAGACTAAATCACAATGTGTAGCATAGAATTAGTTTTTTCATGAGCCAATATTTCCATAAATATCTGCATTGAAAGAAATGCTAATTAGTCGTAGGTTACGCCCCAACTGGTACCGGTATTCATTGTTTGTAGAGTGGAATAACAATAAACAGAGTGTTTGTTCATGAGAACTACACGTCATCCGATTTAAGAACCCTGACTTAATTCAACCATGCGATTGTGAATCCAATACCTGAACCACCAAGCCACGTGCCTTTTCTAATATAGGTTAATGACTTCTAACTTTGAGGCGAGTATGTAGTTGATAACAATCGATATTCATACTTTACTATTAATTGTTTTAACAATCTTCATTCTCAAATTGACACCAGACGATATGTCAGTCATGACATTCCTGACAATGATTAAGATAGCTAATAAAGCTCCAATTATAAATATCAAAAATAACATGAGTTCAGCCTTACATTATACTGTGCAATGAATAGTCCATTAACTTAGATTTCCTGAAACAAAATGCAAGTTTCTACGTCATTGTACGACTAGGGAGAAGAAACAGCCAAAATTCAGTAAATTGTACAGTACAAATTAAAATTGGGAAGACATAATGGAGTGGAATGTGACCAGTGGTGTACTTTTCGAAAACAGCACTAGAATATCCAAACTATATTTCATCATATTTCTGCCCAAACAACCACAGAGACTATTTAGGCTTCTTTTCAATATTGCGTTATCACAGTGGATACTTCTGACGTGAGAATTTCATTTAAAACCCTCTTAGTGTATTATTGATTTTACTTTCCGAAAATAAAGAGTGATATACGCAAAAGTCAAAGTTAGTGTAACTGGTTCCGTGAAATGAGTGATTTTACTAAAATTAATTTAATACATATAGAATAGTTCTCTATTAGTCGGCTATACTTCCCATCAGTATATTCGATAAATATCATTTCGTTTCTCTTTACGACTCGAAATTTCCTGTGTATTGAAGAAAAATAAATAAGAGCGATAAACATTTTTACCTTCTTCAAGAGTATTCTTTTGTTCTTTCTGCTGGTTTAAAATAGTATATTGTGCATGACCATTCTCTGGCAAAAATATCAAAGATTTTCCAGTCAATCAAGAAGCCCAATTATAACTAGATACATATTCTATAGATTTGAATCTATAGAGTTGCTAAATTACCTCAAGCGCATACCTGTGATTCTTTTTTAACGAGCAGTGTGGTATCACACACATAAAATCAAACAAACATGTTTAAGCCGCAGACGATGCACAGAGTTTGTCTGTAAAATTCAACTTACAAAGTACTATTCAAACTGCTTGAAAATACTTGTCCAGGTTGCATACAAAGAGGTAGAAAACGTAGCCATGTGTCAGCGAACGGAATTCCTTAATAGACATGTTTAAACATTAACATTTCCCCTCAACTTAGATCGCTTTGTGATTACATAATTGGTGTAAACCTGAAGTTATAGATAGGTAATTATTTAAATACACATTTTAGGAAATAGAAAATGGGAGACTGTAATATTCATATATTTTCCAATGGTTTAAATAGTTTAATAGAACTATGCATGATTCAGCTGTGGATTGACGCAACATAACACTTCATTACACCGGAAGTGCACCTACATTATTAAGTACTTAATAATCGTTAATGATTCAACATAAATATTAATGCATAGACTATTAACTTCTAATCTACTGCAATAAAATATAAGCAAACGCTATAAATAATAATAATAATAATAATAATAATAATAATAATAGTAATAATAATAATAATACCAATAATAAATAATAATACCAATAATAAATAATAATAATAATAATAATAATAATAATAATAATAATAATAATAATGTAAATGTAAATAAATAAATGTGCAAAGGCTACCTTTATCAAAGGAAAAATGACAGAAACATCTAACGTTAACCTTGACCAACAGAATGTCATAAAAGAACTAGACCCAGCAGAGAGCTACAAGTACCTAGGGGTAATTGAAGGGAACGGAATAAGGCATTCAGAGATGAAGGAAAGGATCAGGAGAGAATGCTATCGAAGAGTGAGAGCAATACTCAAGACAGAGCTGAATGCAAGAAACAGGATCGAAGCAATCAATGCATTAGCTATACCAGTCGTGACTTACAGTTTCAATATTGTTAACTGGTCAATTACTGAAATATGTCAGTTCGACAGAAAAATAAGGAAACTGTTGACAATGCATAGAATGCACCACCCTAAGGCAGATACAGAACGACTCTATCTGCCAAGAAAAGAGGGAGACCGTGGTCTTTTGCAACTGGCAATAACAATGAAGATTGCTACAATTGGCCAAAGGAATATCTAAGTGAATTCCGAATACAACCAATTTCGGAATTAGAGATAGACATACAAGAAACAAGCACAGAAAAAGCTAGGCGCATGAAAACCCGTGCCAAAACTGCGGCCTTAGATATTCTGAATAATAAATGGCAAGAAAAACCTCTCTATGGCAAATACCCAAAGAGAGCGAATAATGCAGATATCGACAAAGCCCTGACCCATCAATGGCTAATGGCCTCTGGCTTAAAATCTGAAACAGAGGGGTTTATCATAGCAGCTCAAGATCAATGCCTACCAACAAGAAACTACCAGGCCAACATATTAAAGATCAGAAGCAGTCCAACGTGTCGTGTATGCAAGCAACAAAATGAAACCATTGACCATGTGGTCTCCAAGTGCAGTCTTCTAGCGCCTACAGAGTATCTCAACAGGCACGATAGAGCTGCACAATATATTCACTGGGTAATCTGTAAAAGCCTGGATTTGCCCCATGAAAAAAACTGGTGGGAACACAAACCACCCCCAGTGCTTGAAAATGACCACATCTCACTCCTCTGGAACTTCACCATTCAAACTGACAGGAAGATAGATGCAAATAGGCCAGACATCATATTGAAAGACTTCAAACAAAGAACATGCCTCCTCATTGATATGACTGTCCCAATCGATATAAACGTATCTGTAAGGACCTACCAAAAACTGAGCAAATATAAAGATCTTGAAATAGAAATCAGCAAAATGTGGAAGCTGAAGACTAAAACAATACCTGTTGTCATAGGTGCCCTGGGAATGATAGCAAAAGGGGCTGATAGCTACCTAACTCAGATACCAGGAAACCCAAAAATGGCAGAAGTTCAAAAGATAGTGCTCATGGGAACTGCCTATATCCTACGCAAAATACTCTCTATGTAACCTCAAGGTTTAAAACAACCATAATTTTCGGTTTAAAAAAAAAAAAACAACTTTTTTTTTTTACATCCCCACCCCCCAAATATATGGTACACTAGGCATAACAACAACATGAACTTCCAACCCTGTTGTCTCTTGAGGTCTCTGGGTGAGACTTGGAGCCAACTTGTACAAATATAAAGCAAAAGTCAAACAGAATAATAATAATAATAATAATAATAATAATAATAAAATAATAATAATAATGATAGTAATAATAATCACTTTTTGATAAGTTTTTCAAAGGAGTACAATGTTTAAATGTCAATACTTATTATATTTTGTTATGAGATTTTATTTTTATGTAAGATGTTTTATAGTGTTTTATGGGATAAGTGCAATTTAAAACATGAAACAGCTAGTTTAATCATACACTAAGGTTGAATTCTCAGAGATAAATCTCTATGGAAATCAACAGTTGACTAAGAATAAATACATTTTATACATAGCATTAAATATCAACTGAAAAATATTAAAGCGGTGCGGAGATTAGAATATTCATTTAATGACCAATATAATTTTAATCTCTCTGCAAGTAAGGGAGACACGTCTACCTTGCGATTTTATACCTACTCAAGCAATAATGGCTCATCGTATTTACCGAAGAGAGATACGGGAATCATTATGCTGGAGTATGGTATGGTTTGATATATATTTTAATTATACTTAATGGAATTTCCAACAATTCGTACTGATTATAATAATTTAAACGGTTACAACCATTTTAATACATACATACATACATACATACATACATACATACATACATACATACATATATATATATATATATATATATATATATATATATATATATATATATATATATATATATATATATACATATACACTATAACGGAGAAAGCTGTTTATTAGTTATGTAACAATTACTAAAAGTGCAAAGGGAAAGCAATTATCAAAAGGCTGGGAGTCTGGAAATATTTTTTATGAATTGGTGGTCAAAGAAATTTCCTATAATTTCGATTTCTCAAGTTTATTGAATATTTCCAACTCCAAATTCTCGCATGCATTCACTGCGTCCAAATTCTTTACAAATTTAAACATTCATTGCATTCCCTACGGAGTATTCCATTGTTATTTGCAAAGTCTTTCCCTTTTAATGTTTTAATTTCAAGTTTTAATTCACTATTTCGAAATCCGACAGTATATTCTATTAATGTATGCGTAATGTAAAAAACATTATTTATTGAATGAAAATGTTTTAAAGCACCTGTATAATTTTTGTAAAATCAATTTAAAGGTGATTTTGTTCGTATGGCTATTTGGAACATTATAAGCCTTACAAAAACAACTATCCGGACCGAGTTTCCTCCATTGGTGGACGAAAAACAAAAGTAAATTGTAATCTAAATTTTTACACTCAGCGTCGCTTTGAAACCGCGACCTGTTCACTGACAAAACTTCGTGCTACATCACTTTTCTGAAATTTTGTCTGTAAACGGGTCGCGGTTTCAAAGCGACGAAAATATTTTCGCACAAATTAAATTTAAATGTTGAAGGGAAACAAACAGTTTTGTGTGTTCTTGAATGGCTTACAAACATTTCCCATGCTGCAATTGTTTTTGTTTCAGCACTCGACCTCATATCAAGTTACTTGCTCTGCAGTTACATCTCCGTGGTTTTAAAAAATCATTGTTGATAAATGCCAAGAATGACCTTCTCAGGATCTCCAGTATTTTAATTTCTAAACAGAAACAATCGGGGGGAGGGTGTGGGGTTGCAAAACATTCGCAATTTCTTAAATTTTCTTTTTTATATGATTAAAATGTAGTTATGAGGAAAAATATTGTAAATCATCAACACATGTGAGAGCGGTTAAGAAACGAGGAGAGATTTCGTTGGGTACGGTAGAAACAACAACCAAATCGCCCTTAGATCACTCACTTTTCTCTCTGAAAAAATCAATTCTTTTATTCCTTTTACCGAAAATGCTCTTCCCATGGTTTTAAAGTGCAAAATAGGTCCGGAGTGGGATGGTGAACGAAGGGGATTGTATGAAAAAAATGAGATTTCAAAAGTTTTCATGAAAAAGTTGTCACCACAACCCCATCATTTCAAACGTTGTAGTTGAAAAAAAATGAGGAACATCCCCGAAAATATGCCGTTCGAAAGGGCTTTGTATAAATTTTCATAAAATCATATTCATATTCTTGAAAGTTATGAGAGAAAATAGTCAGATCCGGTGAAATTTCCGAAAATTCTCTCTCCACCTTTTCGGAAAAATTATTTCCCATAAAGCCACATCATCTAAACTGTATTTATGGAAGATTCTATTAAAAACTATCCATTCTCCGGGATATTATGAGCCAACAAAATCAGGGGCGTATACATCTGTATACATTTATACGTTTTTTCCTTTCATGTTTATTTCATTTATCTCTCCCCCCTCTCTCTCTCTCTCTCTCTCTCGCACACACAAACTGCAAAGCATGCAGAAAATCTGGTGAATTGTAATCTCTACGTTGCTTTGAGGGGAAGGTAAAACTTACAAATTCTCTCTCCCTCTAGTATGGTGCTTGTTTCAAAGAGATATATTATGACTGCGATAAAACAATGAAAGCAATATTTTCTAAGCAAGTGAGCACTATTATACAAAGAAATGATTAGGCATAAAATATAAAAATTATTAGAATCAGCAATTAAATGTACAAATATTATCAAGGTGCCAAGAAAAATCCCCCCGGAGGGTGGATTAAAATATCTATGACTTAAAGTACCTATAAATTCCATACATGCATTATTAATTTTATCATTATTATCCTTAGTATATTTATCCTACATTATATTGACACAGTTCAGTGCGACTCCCAAAAACTGGTATCGCCAGTTGGTGTCATTAGGTGGTAGCCGGAATAATAAAATAAGAGCTTTTATATGCATATTTTATACGTTTCCCGTATACTAACTTAAAGGATATGCACACACACACATATGTATATATACATATATATATATATAATTATTGAAGTAGATAAATGAATTATCTTATTACGGATTATTCAAATGATAACCGATACCTGGGTAGCAAAAATCACAACAGAAAAGCACGGTTGAGGTTACGACCATGGGGCCTAAAAACCGTGCCTTAGTGCGGAAATTTGAAATTTTATATATTTAGTGTAGGAAGAACTGGAGCTGAACGAAGATTTAACAAAATTCCTTTTTATTATTTTCTACACATGTTTCAAATGCTGCAAAGTCCCTAATTCGGATTGAATAAGGAGTCCATTTTGCAGCCTTCTTATCAGGAAAATCCAGGAACTTAATTCTCCAACAAAATACACAGCAAGCTTTTCGACAAACGCTCACGAGGAGCCCTTTTGTCGAAAAGCTTGCTGTGCATTTTGTTGGAGAATTAAGTTCCTGGATTTTCCTGAAGAGAAGGCTGCAAAATGGACTCCTTATTCAATCCGAATTAGGGACTTTGCAGCCTTTGAAACATATGTAGAAAATAATAAAAAGGAATTTTGTTAAATCTTCGTTCAGCTCCAGTTCTTCCTACACTAAATATATATATATATATATATATATATATATATATATATATATATATATCTATATATATATATATATATATATATATAATATATATATATATGGCAGAATATTTAGCGCGCCGGTCAACGATGCTTAAGTAGATTAGATACTTTATCCCGTATCTCTAAGTTTTCAATTCAAATCTCACTGAGACAATATTTTTACTCACGTAGAGGCGTGACAGTATGATAAGAAACTTGCTTCACAATCGCATGGTTCTGGGTTCAGTCTTCTACTATAGCCTCGACCCGACCAAATCCTTGTGAGTGGATTTGGTAATGGGAAACTGAAAGAAGACCGTCCTATCTATATGTAATTTATCTTTGTGTTGCCCCACCACCATCAGGTAGCAACCGGTGTTGTTATATTCACGCCCCCATATGACTAATAGAATAAGTCCCGAGATTAAAAAGAAATAAGTGTGTGGTGATTTCTTCGAATAAGTAAATCATGAAGGTGATTCCCCAACATGGCTGCAGTCAAGTGACTGGAACAGATAAAATATGTGTGTCTGTCCGTGGCTATGATAGAAGACACTTGCCCAAGGTCATTACGTTTATTTTCTTTCCCATCCTTTCTTTCTGTCGAAGAGCAGCGAATCGTCAAAGACTCTTCCTCAGCGTCGAACTAATATACCTGTGTGTTGTTCCCTCACGTGTATATATATATATATATTAGAAGCTTTCGAGGTGATGTACAGGTATTATATATTAGAAGAAATAAGGTACTCAGAAATCTGGATGGTTTTACATTTACAGATTTTTATTAATATATCACATGTTTTTATAAATCATATATTCGCGCTAGCATCTATTCTAGTAGAATCCCCAGAGATTCTACTAGAGTAGATGCAAGCGCCAATATATGATTTATAAAAATATGTGACATATTAATAAAAATCTGTAAATTTAATACCATCTAGATTTCTGTGTACCTTATATATATATATATATCAGAAAATAACAAGAAATTGAGCATATACGAAACTTAAAGGGCAGCAGATCCTCCTGGTGATTATTGCCGGGCAATCTCGCCTGTGACTGATTGTAACTGAACAACGTAGATGACGTAAAATAAGTGTCTTCGGCATGAATACTGCATATTACCTGTCTTAAGGAAAATAAAGTCGAAGGCCTTTAGCATTTGTCAACTCGATCCAATCGGAATTTGCAATTAGAAACTAAAACATACATTCATAACTTTATACTTCAGTATCACTTACATGTAGCTCTAAAACGAATACAACAAGAGCATTAGTTAAATATATTGAAGGCGAAATTTTTCAAATTAAAAATATTATTTTCTACCCTAGGCACAAGGCCCGAAAAGTTTGGGGAAGAGGCAAGTCAATTAGATCGACCCAAGTACGCAACTGGTACTTAATTTATTGACCCCGAAAAGAATGAAATGTAAAGTCGACCTCGGTGGAATTTAAACTCAGAGCGTAAAAATAGACGAAATACCGATATGCATTTAACTGGGCGTGCTAACGTTTCTGCCAGCTCACAGCCTTCCTACACATATATATTACAATATATATTTTAAACCAAACAAAAAATATGTAGGAAACATAAAACACTAATGGCGCTCTCAGTTTACAAGTGATCTTGTTCCAGCAATTTATATATATATATAAATATATAGAAAAAGAAATATTAAAATCGTCAAAATATAAACATTTCTACTTCTCCCAAGACAACTTGTGCTATTGTCTTTACATGCCTGAATGTACACGGACACGCCAAATATAATTATGCTTAACTACAATTTATTCAACTCTGATAAGTGAGCCTTAATCAATTCATAATGTTTGGTATATTATGTAATTTTTCAGCAAAATGTAGACAGTAGTACAAACTATGTAATTTGTAATCGATTCAGAAGCTATATGTAATAACATTTTGTAGATGCTTTCATCTAACTCGGCATCGAAATCCCGATGGGACTTCGATGCTGAGTTAGAGTTAGAGAGAGGGAGAGGGAGAAAGGAGATAAGTCAGAGGGACTGCCACTGCTTAGTTCAGATTTAAATCTAATATTTAGGAGTCTACTAAAGTGGTTAAGGGCGGCAACAATTCGTGATCAGAAGAACGATGAAAAAATTTGGCCAGTAAAATCAGCTGACGTCCATAGAATCCCTGACGTGGGCGCTAGCTGAGTTGGTCTTTCTTACTTGCTCCCTCCAGAAAGTATTCATACCAATGATGGATTGTGAAACCCGGGGATGTGATGTGCATCTAAAACTCTTCAATTGACACGTCTAGTAACTGAGTATTCTTGAAACTTCACAGTTTAGCTAGTGATAGGTCCATCAATCTACTGAACACATTCAGATAGCAAATTTACTGATTGTGAATAGAACACTCCAGTTTCGAATGGACGCTAAGTCCCATTATACACTCTTATACATAGATTTTTCATACGAACATTTTCGGATAATTCGCAGTTTATTGACTCTATTTTATTGGAAACTGTAAAGTGATCGTGACTAGTATATTGAATTAGGGGATCTTTCACTAGCTCTAGACTACTTTTAGATGAAAAAAATCATTTTCTATGATCCAAGTTTACTACTGCAATGGATAGGTCATGAAATATTTTTAAAGTAGAGTATGTAAGCATATATATAAATATACACCATACTTCATACATCATACATATATGTGTGTGTACTTGTGTGTGCGTATGTATATATGAATGCATGCATATGTATATGTAATTATACGTGTATGTATGTACATGTGTGTGTGCGTGTGTGTGTGTACGCGTGTGTGCGTATCTAAAGCAGGAACTCTAACTCAGCATCGGGATTTCGATGCCAAGTTAGTAGGTGTATAACTATGCAAAATTATAATAATCCTCGTTTCTATTGTGGATGATTACCATCCTTATTTTATTTTATTTTAAAATTTTATTCAATCATTTTTCAATATATTTTGTAAGGTAATGAATATAAGTAAATACAGCCTCCTCTATCTCTTTCTTCTCATTATCATCCTCTCCTTATCACTCATTCCCTTATTACTACGCTTTGCCCATTCTCGAAGATTAAGCTGTCATATAGTCCCACTCCTTTTGGTAATTCAGTAGGCTGACCTGACAGTAATTGCTTCTCTCACTTCTAACTAGGGGACATAAACATATTCCTTAAGATTACAATCTACACGATCAGAGCCGATCCTATTGTTGCAAGTTTAGATAACTGGGTCATTTGTGTCAATTATCTCCTCCCCCTTCCAAAAACTAATAACCCCTAAGTTCTTCTTTGTCCTGACCAAATGTAAACTATACTGATAACCTCGTCCTGCCAGCTGAATTGTATCAGGATCAATGTAAATATTTAAAGTCAGTGAATTTTTTAACTATGTTGAATAAGTCGAACTGTCCTTTATATTTGAAGATCATAAATTCATCTGACGAAGGCGGTTTCTTTACAATGATGTAATGTTCTCATTAATCAATCAAAGGAATTGTTAGAAAACGCCATAAAAATGGTTTGACGCTTGTACCTCTTTGTTACTCACCTGGAATCCACGCTTCGCGAATATTATACACAGTATCTTTAATATAAAATACATGTCTGAATAGCTACGAACGGATTTCTTCTCTCAGGTGGGTCTTACGATCTGCATACACTGCAAGAATATCATGTGGCCGGAA
>NC_043000.1:54859838-54869838 GCF_006345805.1 Octopus sinensis
CGGATGTAGATGGAAACGCGCATGAAGATATATTCAATCAAACATATCCATTTACACACGCACCGAGACGTATATGCGTAACTATGTGAGTATGTGTGAATATTTATGTATATATATATATATATATATATATATATTGAACGCCACGCATTCTCTTCCAAGTTATATATATATAATATATATATATATATATACACAAAGAGTCACAATCAGTTGTGTGTTTGTGTGTGTATATACATATGCGTGTGAGTGTAACTAGAAAGCGGAAATTTTGCTAATAGAATTAAGGAAGCCATCTTGCTAACTTCCTTTTTCAATTTGTCAGTATATAAATCCATTACTATTTCTGGAATTGTTAATGATAACTTCGGTTCTCAATAAATACCTTGGCCAAGAACGTGAAATAAACTCCCGATATTATGTAAGTCATACAGAAATACGTACATTGACTCTCATACACGGACACATTTAACTATGCACGCACGTATGCACGCGACTGTAGTATATACTTATACGTGTGTATGTGGGTAAAAATGTAATATGCAGTGTGTAAACATATATATGTATATACATATATATACATACATATATATATATATATATATACATACATGCACACTCACACTCACACACACACACATATATATATATATATATACATATGCATATACATATATAGAAGGCCACGAATGACCCGTCTTCTTTTTCTGTCCCCCTAATTGTTCTTTCTCCTGTCCGCCGCCCGCCTTTGTATCGTCTATCTGTTCGAAAGTTTTATTGTCTTCTATTGTGTTTTTGTTCCCTATTATTAGTGTCTGCGTGTGTGTGTGTGTGTGTTTACATATGTACGTTATATTTATATACATATATATATAAGTTTGTGTACGCGTATGCATATGTATGCGTGTGTATACTTAGATACACACATATCCACACGTAGATTTATATACGAGTGTTCCGTGGCATATATATATATACATGTCTGTGTTAGTGACCATATGGGTATATTTATACGAGTTAGATGCTATCATGAGTCTATATCACGTTGCTAGCAAAATTATTTGTTAGTAATCAACTTAAATTACATCCATCGGGTTAGGCTACATATATATCCACTGTATTATTATTTCTTTTAACTATTTTTTCTTAAATACTTCACAGTTTATTAATGCCTTTCGTCTACCAAGTTTATATACATACATATATATATATAACTAGCAGTATCGCCCGGCGTTGCTCGGGTTTGTAAGGGAAATAACTATAGAAGCATTTTTAGAGAGTTACTTCCCTTATAGATGCCAATTCGGGCTTTCTTAGCCATTTCTGTTTTGGTGTCTTCAAGCCATGAAGTCGTTGTTCTAAAAGAACGCTGGTCTCCTTGACAACGCTTTACGATGTTGATTTCCTTACACTCCCTTCCCCACAGCTTCACGAGGGAGGGAGGAAGGGGGAGGAGCAAACAGGTGCAGGTGTGACCATGGACGCCAACTCCGCCGCCATCGACACACGAAAAATTATGCATTAAAATGGAATAAAAAATGATGTTAAATTATTTTTAAAATCGTAGACTCATCGTAGAAGCGCGCTAATACGCAGACGGGCTTGATATGAATCACGACTATAAGATACCCGAATTTGGTTAAACTGCACCGCAAAATGTTGGAGTAGTTAGGAATCTAAATCGAAGGGGACAGACACTCACACAACTACAGTTTTATATATATAGATATTTAGAGAAATCTGTCGGGCCGAATATACTAGTTATTGTTGAATGTGTCTATTATAACTATAGTAGTAAGAGAGTTTTGGGTATGGTAGTTAATAACACCTTTGAACGTAAACACCGTGAAAATCAAATAATTAGAAAGTCAATATAATGTTCGAAGTAAATATAACACTGTTTCTCGTATATCTTTTTTACTGCCCACTCTCTGTAGTGGTTTTAACGTAGCCTATGAGTTCGAGCAATAGAAGTGTAAAAAGGAAGTTTGGTAGACATCTTAATCTAGTTTAGGTTATAATAATCACACAAATACACACATATACATATATACATACACACACACAGACACACACATATATATATATATATATATCACGTGATCACGTGACCGACCAGGCCATCAGATGTTGCTACACATCGCTGGTCACAATGCGAGCAGGCCAACAGAAGAGAGAGTGAGAGTAATTTACGGCGAAAGAGTACAGCAGGGATCGCTACTACCCACTGCCGGGGCCTCGTAGAGCTTTAGGTGTTTTCGCTCAATAAACACTCAGAACGCCCGGTCTGGGAATCGAAACCGCGATCGTACGACCGGTGTTGGTGTGTTTACGCCCCCGCAAATTAGCGGTTCGGCAAAAGAAGGCGATAGAATAAGTACTATGCTTACAATGAATAAGTCCTGGGGGTCGATTTTTTCTACTAAAGGCGGTACTCCAGCATGGCCGCAGAGAAATATCTGAAACAAATAAAAGAATAAAAATTTATATATACATATATATATATATCTCACGTGATCACGTGACCGACCAGGCCATCAGATGTTGCTACACATCGCTGGTCACAATGCGTTTCATATTGTTTTAGCCTTCAAATGACGCCACCCCGCTGGCTAAGCGAGCAAGCCAACAGAAGAAAGAGTGTGAGAAATTGGTGGCGAAAGAGTACAGCAGGGATCGCTACCACCCACTTCCGGAGCTTCGTACAGCTTTATTTGTTTTTGCTCAATAAACACTCACAACGCCCGGTCTGGGAATCGAAACGGCGATCGTACGACTGCGAATCCGCTGCCCTAACCACTCAGCCATTGCGCATCCACTCTATATATATATACATATATATATATGTATATATATATATATATATAATATATATATATATATATATATATATATATATATATTATATATATATATATTATATATATATATATATATATAATAATATATATATATATATATATACACACATATATCGATATGCACATACATTTGTGTACATATGTATGCATGTTTGTATTCTTTTAGAGAAGACAGTTCGTATGTTATTGCATAGTTTGTATCACTATGTTATTGTAATCTGTTAGATTATGTCTGTGTCTTTAATGTGTATGATTAGGAACGAAACCTTATTTGGACCGTGTTTAATGTAGTTTTGAATTGAAAACTGACGGATGCTTAATTAAATATAATAGTGACAGTGTCAGAACCGCACTGCCAGCCGATAAAAAGCACCTTTGCCTTCATAATATCTGTCTTTAAGCTGAAGTGCCATCGCATGTCTAATTAAATATTTTGAAGGAACAATGTGTCTTCATAAAATTCACTCAACTATACGACCTCGCTCTGGAGATGATTGAATTCTTGTTTTCAATGAATCATTAAACAGGCAACAAAGTAAAAATCAATTACGAACTGCAAGCACCTCATCAATTTCACTGAATATAGAAATCTCACTACGAAGTGCTGCGACACTGTTTTGTAATGTATGATATCGTCGATGAAACAGACACAAATAACAGAAGCTCGACAGAAGAAAATATTTGAAGAAACAAATAAATTTATTCAAAGGGATCACTACACGAACTGTTCATAATTCAGAAACTGTATGTTGATGTGGAATATTAAAGAGAATACAAGCCTATATTTGTCACACAGTCGTAATATTTTGTTTTCGTTTAAGAAAAGCGTTTATTATAGATTTTCTTGATTTGGAGAATATTCTTTATTTGAAAAAAATTACATAATTGCATAAGTTTTACCTAGCATTATGTATTTGTATGCATTTCTTTACACACGTTACAGACTTTCTTGGGTAAATATTTATGAATATATCAATATTTGTACTCGTATGTGCGTGATTTAAATATCTGCCCTCTCATTTTCAGTAATCAAATATCGTTTGATTTACAATATCATCCCCTACGCTGGTTCTGTTAACTTTCAAAAGTGTTTGCTAAAACCAACGAGCGGTAGACATTCTTAATTACAACAATTTAACCGTTAATGTTCCATAGAGAAAAAAATGAGTACCTGTGTATGCTCTGTTGTTATACATACACTGATAATTTGTTTACCGCAGGTGGTCTTGTTGCTATTTTATTCTGCGTCATATTAACAAACAAACACTCACACTAACCATTTTAAGAAGGTGGTCATTCAAACTTACCTGAATAGTCCTTGTAAGAACTCGCATTATTCCAAAAAATAGTGTCTATGTAAAACCTTCAGTTTCCCTGCTAAGAATATGACATCTAAAACTAGAAGACATTTCTAACTGATCGATATGGATATCACTAAAATATCAAGGTTTTTCTTTTTTCATCATATAATCGAGCATAGCAACAACCGCACAATTATTCGTCCAGAGTATAGAGTATTATTTTTGGCCTTAAAATACGAGAGATTTTTAAAGATATTACGATTGCTATTTGTTTTGCACTTTATTACATTAAAATTCTTAATTTACTCAAGAATTGTAATGAATAGCATTTTTTCCCTTTCATTTCCGTGGAAACATTATTAGAGCATGACGCCGTCTGGATTTGACATCTGTGTTCCTTTAGATTATTAGATGATGCCTGTCAAAATAAACACACTCACTCACAAATGAATACTGCTTGCCTTTTTAATATTTTGCGTCGGTATATGTAGTATTGGTGCATTCCACAAATAGAAGTCATAATTATGTTTTGTTCTTTCTCTAAATCGGCTAATTTGTGCAGTAGTTTACTCCCATTATTTCTACATCACCTGCAAAGAAAGTAGTTCATATAACTTTTTCCTCGCATCACCAACGATTGATGTGCCAGACATTTCGTCTGTATATATCGTTTGGTAATTTCTAGCATACATGTTCCATTTGTTTTTATTTAAACTCTGTTGTAGATGTTTTGTAGTCCAAAAGTTTTACTATTCTACAGTATTTTATATGAAATATAGCAATATAATAACATTACCTTTGTTAGCTTATAACGGGTTATACAGTTTTTAATGCTATTTAAAAACACTGAAATCGTTTCTAAATAGTATTCGGTCAAAACTTTACTTCTATTTAATTTTTAGACATTCTCAAAAAAGGGTAGACAATTTCTAAAGACTGCAGGATTTGTTCCACAAAATAGTATATATTTCCACAAAAATATTTAACTGACAAAATTTATTTGAAATCAATTTTAAACTATAACGTCTGTATCTATATAGTAGAGAACTTGCGTGTTATGCACCGTCATATACCACTTGGTAGCCTTCTAAATCATCAGCTATTATAAGCACTCCCACATTCGCCACCTAAATATACATGTATATATACATATATACATTTATATATATATATAGAATATATATATATATATATAATATATATATATATATATATATATATATATATATATATATATATACATATATACATTTATATATATATATATATATATATATATGAGTGTGTGTGTGTGTATTGTCAATGAAACATGTATCAGAAACAGAAGCACACTCTGAAGAATAGAGTATTAAGTATTAAAACATACAGTTAAAGTTTAGTGATAGAATGACCAATGGTTCGTGCCATAGTTACATCAACACCAGTGCCACCAGCAACACTCTTTGACCAGAACGCTACCAGAGATACACTAGGAATGCGTATATAACCAGCACCCAAGCCTGTAAATACATCGGATCGGCCAGCACAGCTTTCCAGCGACGTTTTTGTAACCACCAGTCACTGTCAGAGTTCCAGAAAGACGTTTGTTTTGTAATGTTCTTCGCCAGCTATCTGGAGCACCACAAAGATCAAGTGACCCCATATGATATCGGGTGGAAGTTCATAAAACATCCCGGTCCATATATTATTGGGAGTGGGCGCTGCAAAATCTGCATCGCAGAGCAAACCACAATTCTTAAAACCATGCTAATTTTGGCGGGTTAAATAATAGTAAAGATTTCTCAAAATTTGTTCATTTGAAGCTATACTGACTGGAAAATTGGGTCTCCCAGTTTGCTATTTAAGCTAATACGAGACCTTAACGAAAGAGATCGGAGATTCCATTTATCTTTAGGCCAAGGGGAGATAACCCGCTCTCAACAGCTTTTTTCTTTGTTAGCCATTTGACACGTTTTTGTCCTAGCGATTTTCCACATCCGCGAGGGGAAAAGTTAAATTTGGTTTTGTGTAAAGTCTTACCAGCTGTACACAAGGTTGTTGCTTCCATGAATACTAAACCGTTGTTCACACTATGGCCAGACTTTAACTTTATGTTTTAATATATATATATATATACATATATATATATATAAACGTCTCTCGTTCTATCTCTCACACATATATGCAATTTTTACAATTGCATGAACTAAAATAGGGAGAAGCACGGGATAAACTACCTGCATCAACTTGCTATAAAAGCAGGTAGTACTTTTACCTTGACCTATTCTTAGTGCAAGTTTTGAAGAATGCATTTCGATGTTAACAGCTACTTTTTCAAAGCCATAATGGAAGCGGCAAAGGAGCGTAATCGGCATATTTTTCTTCATGAGTTCAATAAAGGCAACGACGCAACAGAAATTGCGAGGAATATTAATTCAATATATCGGTATCGAACAAAAATTGTAAGCCAGTGACAATGGTGATTCCAGAAATTCCGAGCCGACAACTACAGCCTAGAAGATGAACCTTGTCCTGGAAGATCTGTAGAGCTCGACGAGGACGTTCAGCAAACCCTTGTGGAACAAAATTCCATCGTAACAGTTGAGGAACTAGCAGAGAAGCTTGGATTTAGTCATTCAACCCTTCATCGACAAAGGCGCGCCATCGGAAAACTCAGCAAATTGGCTCAATGGGTTCCTCACAAGCTTCTCGAGACTAATCGCACGCAGTGAGTGAAAGTGTAATTTTCTTTGCTGTCACTTCTCACGAATAAACCTTTGTTTGGACCGAATAGTGATTGGTGACGAGAAATGTGTTCTCTATAAAAATGTCAAGTGCTGAAGACTATGGGCACGAAAGGCCAAAGAAGGTGTTATTAACTGTTTCGTGGAATATGATATGATTAGTCCACTTTGAACTGTTAAACCCAAACCAAACGATAACAAAAGAGATCTACTGTGAGCGGCTTGAGCGGTTAAAATCAGCGCTAGAAGGGAAAAGTTTGGCGGAATTTTGCTGTGATGTAATCTAAGAAGGCCTCAATAAAATGTTGCCGAAAAAAAATGTTGTGAATTCCGAACCCAAGTCGTGTATTTGTGTTATATATACGCTATACATGGAACCATCCCTGAATTTGATCTATAGCGTTATGTATATATGCGTTTCCTCTATGTGTATTTATATATAGATATTAATGTGTAGTTGTATATGTGCATACTTACAACATACAATCTGCAAACGACAACTTTAAGTTACTCCAGAGTATTGTAAGCGCACTACTCAGCCTTCCCTAGTGTCCTATACGCTGTAATACCTATATTCTAAGGATTCCTGCAACTAGAAATTATACGTATATATGTATATTGTTGATACGTTGAGAAAACGTCTGTCAACTTAAGCATCTCTTGAGGAAACATTCATGCATGTTTTTTAAATAAGTTATAAGGATTATATTCCAAGTACCTGAGGTAAATGTTTTGTTCCGTTTTACTGATTCTTTATAGTCTATAATCTTATTAATGCATGTCATGTCACGTTCAAATTACCTTCTCAATTCAATCATAAAATATGTAGTATTTGATTAACTCTTATTACAAATGAATTATTACGGAATCTCTTTTCGGCATATTGTTTATTGCGTATCTATAACCTTCATTTTTATTCAAAGCTATATAAAGGGAAGTTGATGATTGTTTCGTTTTCTTATGTAGAGCTCTCAGCAGAGTAAGTTTCCTAATGATTCGCAATGAAATACGAAATTATTGCTACTCTGTGACCAAGTTGCATTTTTATATATAAGTTCTCTTTAACCAGAATACATACACAACATTCTTTATGTAATGCTTCATTTGTCATATAAATTACAATACGTGTGATAACGACTTAATCCTAACACCTTTATTATAATCATTGTAAAAAATATTATGGTTCAGTTACATATAGTTATCGAAAATATAAGGATTGCATTGAAATGTATACAGTTAAATACGTTTTACAGTGTTTTGTACTGCAAATAAGATAGAATTACGAGTAAATATTCGAGGAAATGGAGAGATACTAGATTCCCTTTGTCACAACTCGCTTTCTTTCGTAAGTGAAAACTAGCTGTGAATTCAAAAGTATCGGATTTAGTTTTAAAATTTTCCACTCTTTTACTAAACATCATAAATATAAAGATTTTGTAAAATGATGCATTTGCAAACAGTAATCAATTTTCAGTAGACAACTCAACAAAAATATTTCCATAAGGCAAAACATTTATGATATGCATGAGATAATTGCAAAGTTAGCGAAACTCCATATAGAATGCAAGTTTAGAATGCAGTGTTTAGTTTCTGATTTATAAACTGTATCTCCAAGACAAGAAGAGTGTCGGACAATAATATTCTAATATACAGGACAAGTTCTGAGTGAGTAAAGACTTGATAAATGTTATCCAATTTTCAGTGGAAGAAGCAGTATTGGAATTTTATAGTTATAGATTAAGAAACCGATGCAGTAAATACAGCCCTGTTGAATATATTTGCATATGGATTAACGGAAAATAGTATTAGGTTGGCAACTAAGTTCACGCCGTTTCTTTAAATTTTAATTCTTTTCAAAGGTTTAATAAGAAATAACAACTCATTAATCAATAATGTATTCACCCTTGTTCTTTACAACTTCTACCTCGTTGGTAGAAATCACCCGATTTCGACTCGAAAAATTGATCTAACCAAGCTCTCAATACTGCATCAGTATTAAACGAAACTCCGCGCATAGCACTTGAAAGAGATCGAAAGAGGTAGAAATCCGTTGGTACCAAATCAGGAGAGTACGGTTCGTGTGCCAGCACTTCCCAGCCATGCGTTTGAATGGCGTCCTTGGTCATATTAGCGATATGAGGGCGGGTGTTGCCGTGCAGCAGAAGAACTCCATGCTGCCGATTAGATCTTTTCTCTTAAATGGCCGTTTTGAGTCGTCCCATTTGTTGAACATAGAGTTCCACGTTGACCGTTTAGTTCCGTTCAAAGGATTTGTAATGGATAATCCATTCCCAGTCCCACCATATGCACAACATCGTTTTACGTGGACAAAAATCTTGTTTCACGCGCGGTGTCGCTTGTTTACTGGGGCTAAGGCATTTCTTATGCTGCTTCATAAAGATGAACAGGCACCATTTTTCGTTGCCAGTAACGATTCGGCAAAGAAAGCATTGCTTGTGTCCATGAGTTGAGCGGTGACGAGCAAGCAAACCAACGGAGATTGTGGCTCATTGATTTTGGTTGTTGTCACTTAAAGCATGCGGAACCCATACTCCATAATTCTGAAACTTTCCCATCGAGTGAAGATGTTTCTCTATAGCAGTGTTGGAGAATTCTAATTTCCCTGCCAGTTCCCTTGTCGTTTGACGAGAATTTTCATACAAATGTTGGGTTAATCGCTCTTCATCTAACTCAACTGGACGACCAGATCAAGGTGCGTCTTTGACGTCAAAAGTTCCATTTTTGAACTTGGCATATCAATCTCGTGCGGTTCTTTCAGCTATGGCACCGTCTCCACACACAGTCCAAATGTCGCGAGCAGCTTTTTCGGCCTTAGAACCTTGATTTAAAAACAAAACCGTGTCGGAAATACTCGTTTTAGTTAAGTTGACATTCCATCTTAATGATATGAAAATAAACAAAAATTAACTAAAATTAACTAGAAAAAAACAATACCTTCCAAAATGATTGAAAAGTAGAATTTTCGTTAAAAAATAGATTCCAAATTTAAAAACGCAACAAATTCAAAAATTAAAACGAAAACGACGGGAACTTAGTTGCCAACCCAATATTATACGCAATGATTTCTGGTTTCGACATCAATTATTGTGACTAC
>NC_043000.1:54874838-54879838 GCF_006345805.1 Octopus sinensis
CTCTTAGAATCAAAAACACGCACTTGGCATCCTATTTATGTTCTACAGCACAGAATATTACGAAGACAGTACATACTCAAAGCCAGAATTAACGTTTAACACTACAATCAGGCAGTATATAAGAATTAGTAACACATCTCAACAGTAAGGATGAAATCCCACTCCACGTAATCGATACAACAAATAAATACTTAAACGCAGCAGAAACAGCATAACAAGTTCCAAAACAAAACGACACACATGTAGCATAGGATCACAATCAGAAAGACACGGAAACACAAAGGGTACATTTCTTTAGATCAGAGATTTGCAATATGCAATGCATTAAAAATTGCCTAGACGAAACTCGACTCATAGCATCAACAGTCCGATTTAGCACTCCCATTTCATGAAATAGCAATTTACAAATAAACTGTATCATTCATTTCAGTCTAGCAAATTGCAAAAGAAATTTGTGCCTTCAGCGTCACGCCTACGAAATAGGTAATATGGAACAATAAACAGCCAAATACAAATCATCGCATAACTAATGAGAAAACCTTTGATAATATGAAAACATAACCGGTGGTTATTCCTCAAAACTAGCAGATCAATTTTAAAAAATACATTAATGAACACGAGATAAATATTTTCCTATACTACATAAAATTTTTAAACCACGAACAAGTATTTGGCTGCTACTTATCGTTAGACGAGTGAACGCGAGATGATGTACTACATTCTAGATAGGTTTCTATAGTTTTTGTTGTAACTGAGTATTACACGCTCTCTTGTATCCTTAAGGTGGAATGACATGACATTATGTGTCATGGTTCTTCGAACTAGAAGGGTTTAGTCCCATTCCCTGTGATATAGTTCTCAAATACCCTGTTTGATGCTGGAATCGACCTCATACAATGATTGAGGTCATTTGTTCGAAGTATTATACGGAAATCAATCACATCATGAATTGAATGATATAATAGTCAGATTGTAAAAGCAAAGACTTGGTCACTAAATTACAAGCTTATGGTTAAGAAAACATATAAAAAATAATGTTTGCTGAGAAGTATTGTAAAAACTTGCAATATTAAAGAGAAAGTGTCTTAACTGAAATCCCTTAATACTATTGTGTTAAGGTAAACTATACATGAGCAAGCAGTACTTCAAATTATCATTAGCACACTTTGCAAATACATATATTCAATAATTAATTTCAATTAAAGCAATATTACGTTCATTTTCAAATCATTTGGGAGACCGTGTCCAGTAACGGAAAAAATGACAGTACTGCAGAAATTGTAATGCATTGAGGAAATAAAATAAATCAAGTAAATAGATAACATCTGCAGATACATGAGGTACAAGTACTTGACAGGCATTCAAGATATATCAGCTAATGCTCAGAAGAGTGATATAAAAATGACTCTCAGAAAGTCTTTTTATGGTTAAAAAAAAGCCAGGATGCACAGAGGTCTATAACTAAATAATTCAATATTACAACAAATCAAAAAATTATGAAAAACACAATTCCAGTGGACTCGATGATAGTTACCCAATCAAATCTATTTAAATCCATTTACAAAACAGAACAAATTAGATTATTTAGATTCAGATTAACAAAAAAAACTATAGTGACACGACTGCAATGCTTATCATCTTTTGAATATTTGATTAGAATATTTCTGTGCAAAACAACTCTAAATACACCATCAAACAATATTGATACGCATTATTTGGTTAAAGTATATCAATAATATATTCCACGTAGCATGAACATTATCTGGTACAGAACTCAACTCACTGGGTAGAATTGATATATATATGTATGTATATATATATATATATATATATATATATATATATATATATGTGTGTGTGTGTGTGTGTTGTGTGTGTGTGTGTGGTGTGTTGTGTGTGTGTGTGTGTGTGGTGTGTGTGTGAGTGTGTGTGCCTGTGTGTGTGTGTGTGTGCCTGTGTGTGTGTGTGTGTGTGTACTAGAGTAGACTGAAAGGCTCATAGGCTGACTCTCATAGGTAGTATTCAAGTGAGGCTTTCTTTTTTAATAAAGTACCCCCTACGGTCCACATGCTGCTTCCATCGGTGTTGCAGTGCTGCGATTCTATTTGTGAAGCTTTCGTCTTCTTCGTCAAAAAGTCATTAACAGCAGATTTTACATCATAATTACTGCGATACTGGTTACAATCTAAGTGATTTGTCATGTTAGGGGACAGATGAAAGTCAGACGCGTCCAAATCAGGAGAATAGAGAGGATAATCCATTCAAATCTACATTCAAGCAGAGCAGCCATTGAAATCAAGGCTAGAGCGTCGTCCTATTGAAACAAAATCCCCTTCAGTCAGTTGTCCTGGGAGTTTGGTCTTGACAGCTTTTGATAATCGCCTCAGAAAGTTGACCTAGTAATCTCTATTGATGTTGTGACCCTTTTACATCCAAAACTCTGAGGCCACCAATTTCCCTACAAATAAAACGAACTTGGCTTTCTTTGGAGAAGGGTGTTTTCTCTGTATGGATTGTCTCTTTGTCTCTGGATCAAAGTTATGAAAGCAACACTCATCTTAGGGCAGGAAACGCCCAAGATAACCAGCTGGGGCTGCCTCAAACAATGTCAGATTTTCCCGTTATGCATCAGTTTTGTGTGCTTTTAATCAGGTGTCGAAAGGCGTGGCACCTAAGCAGCAAAATCCTTCGTCATGCCAACTTGATTATGCAGAATATTCTCAACTGTGTCACTGGATATGCTAATAGTATTGGCTATTTCGATTTATAAGCCAGTCGATTGTCATTCATCAGCATATGGTGAACGCAATCAATGCTTTCTTTGGTGGTGGCAGTTGCAAGACATCTGGACTCGGGTCAACATCAGGCTCTCCCTTCCATTCTTAAATTCAACTGTATACTTAGGCACTGTTAATAAACGTGGAGCGTCTTCCTCTAATGTAGCAACCATTTCAACTTGAATCCCCTTGGTACCTAAACCTTTTTTCTGCAGATACTTCATAACACCACAATGTGAAACTTTGTCGATATCCAACAGAAGCCACTACAAGTCGCATTTGAAGTATTCTGCAAACGGTCAGATATCATTTTACCGAGAAAGAAACAATGTAGTTATCCTATGGACGTTTCAGCACACCCTTCCATGTGTGTGTGTGTGTGTGTGTGTGTGTGTATGTGTGTGTTTGAAAATATAGTACTCATTCAAATATCAGAACGGCTAATATTATTTTCATCCACCGAGTTGTCTTTGCCTTTCGTCTCTTCAAAGTCGATAAAGTAAGTACTGTCTGAGTCCGGGGGGGGGGTGACGTAGTAGACGTCTCCCTTCCCATACTTTGTGCTAAAATTTGAAACCAATATTCCTAATTTCTTCTGAGTGTAATGAACAGGATATTACGATAATGACACCGTAAATGTTTCTTAAGTGTACCTTCTGCATGATAAACAGATAGTTACGTGCAGAATAACATATATAAGAGAGTGGTTTGGCTGAAATTTTTAATTTCATTAATTTGCATACAGGAAGTAGATTATTATTTAGGGGTTAGTTTATCTGGAGCTGTCACCAAGGCCGCTATATGTTAGATTGTTCATCAATGCTAACGACTTGTCTTGTTATTGTTATACCGGATGCGAGAAGTATTTGAAGACAGATTTTGTATACAATAAAACAACTCTTATTTCAGCACAAATGAATAGGTATTTGAATAAACATTTGTGCAATTAGTCTTGATAAAGATTTTTAAAGCAAATTACTCTATGAATCTGCCTTCGGCTTCGATGACTGCTTGCTTACACTATATGGTCCTTATTCATTCGGACATCACCTGGACAATGGCGGCCTTCAGTGAAGCTATGGTATTATTAGGATGACGATTAGTCTCCCTTTCAGCAATGATCCTCACGTAGATGTCATGAGGCTCAAATCTGGCGAGTTTGGAGGCTACATATTGGGTATTACATAGTTGTAAACATTGTCTGAGAACAATTCTTGAGGGACCAGGGCTTAGTGAAAAGGTGCTGAGTCTTGTTGAAACACGCATGGTTTCCATTGCTTACTTCATCAATCCAGGGCTTGATAAGAGTTTCTAGTACCTCAATGTATCCAGCAACATTAATGCTAAGACCTGGTGGAAAAAAGCGAGGAGGCACCACATGGCCTTCGCTACTCACCACTCCTAAAACCATCACAGTTGCTGGAAATTTCGTGTGCATTACTCTGGGTAGTTTACAAGAATCTGCACATGACCACCTGTCATTTCTTCTGGTAGAGTTTTGATCCTGGTTAAAGTTTTTTCGCCAGGGAAAAACAAAAGCATGTCTTGTTCATGAAGGTTTTTCACTTTGTTAAGTAACCGTTTTGAATGGATGAGATGGTTTGCCTGTGTCTTTGCAGACACGAATTGACCTTTCCTCATTTCATAGGACTTATATCGAATATTACGATGCACCACAGTTCTAATAGTCGACTCTGACATCCGAAGTTCTTTAGCAATGGGCGTCATTGTTCTTCTGGGGGTTTTCATTGATAATGTTTCGAACATGTGGTATAAAATTCCGGTATCCTTTTAGTGTCTGGACGTTATGAACACTTTTTCTCTTTGATACAGGTGAAACGTTACCATCTCATTCTACCAATTCCAACCGAACTTTGTGTACAAATGATCTTACAATATTTAGAAAGTTACTAATTTCTAAATCACTGTGGTTTGTATGTATAGCAACTATGACTGCATGTCGTTTCCTTTCATGAGTTACCCTATATATATAATTTTAGTTGATTAAACTTGCGTTGTTTCAACTCAGCACGTACTATAGCCTGCTAGTCTGCTCTTAGATATATTCTTTAAAAAAAAACATTAACAGTACTAATTTCGTCAGATTTTACGTCCTCAGTTCAGAAATCTGCCGAGTCTGAACTATGCTTTTCCCCATTTCGATGTGAAAAATACGTACAAGTAAAATAGTGGGGGTCAGGAAATCAACTCCGTTCCTGCTGT
>NC_043000.1:54882338-54907338 GCF_006345805.1 Octopus sinensis
AGAAAGAAATACCAAAATATAGAGTAAAAAATAAAATAAAAAGACAATAAAATTAAAGGAAAGAATATAAAAATCAGAAATAAAAATAAGAATAAGAATAAATCGTAAAAATAAATTGATAAAAGAAGAGTGGAGGAAGATGATGGCGGATGAAAAATTAATATTTCTGTATTTTGAACACATGAAGTTCCAGATAGTTATAGATATATTCCTACCTATGGGGGTATAAATATATTAAAGGATGAATGGAGAAACAGGCATGAATAGAGAAACCAATTAAATATTTACTTGTTTAGGAATAAAAGTTACCACTTAAGATTCGGAGATCTAAAGGATGAAGGTTTAAAATTTTGGAGATTAGATTAAAATCCTCAGGTTAAATAAAGAATTAACAGTTATCTTCTAAAGTACTAATTTTGATGGAGAAGATAATGAAGGGATAGACAAAGGAATATTATAACAACCATAGAAATATGCAAGCAAGCGTTGTGTGTAAGGGATACGTATCACTTGGACTTATGGGAATATTTAAATGTGAGGAAAAATTTGTGTTTATAAGTTGTGGATGTTATGAGTTATGGGTTAATGTCTGGAGGACCTCCTTTAGGCAGAGCCCTCTGCAGGACCGGGACCGATTGCCTGACGTAAGCCCGTTGCAGAAGATTCAAGGTGGTATACAAATGCACTGTCCACAACATATTAAATAATTCCTCTACCTATTATATCGGATCTACCATTAATTTCTGCACATTTAAACTCATTTAAATATAAAGAGTATAGCAACGCCACATCTCTAGCCAGCCGCATAAATCATCTAATTAATAGGAAAATACAATACAGGACATCTTGTGCTATAATAGGTTCTCGCATTTCATATCAGGGCCATCGCTCCTCATGTGGACTGAATGATTGAAATGATTGAACTGATTGAATAATTCAAATGATTGAAACACTTACAGCATAGAAGCTCATCATTTTTTTTCTGAACTTAACACAGCCAAATACCTCACACGTGAGTCAGTTATACGTTTCTGCTGTAAATGTGTATAAGCACAGGCATCAGAGTTAGAACCCCAAAGCATTCAACAGGGAGTCAAAATTCAAATAGTCCGCTGATACGACCGTAAGAGCAACATATTTTGTGCAAAGAAGGTAATAATTTTCCGACATGTTAAATTGCAGCACAGTATCATCCGCTTTTGGCTAGATTATATATATATTGATAAAATGAAATGCTTGTTTAAATGAAATAACCAATATCTAATTACGAACGCAAATAAAAGCACATATTCACATATATTCACGTATCACTACAAAAATATAAAAACTTTTACGTTCACATAAAGTTACATACATATATACATAAATACACACGCAGACATATGGGGTTATGTATGGTATATATATGTATGTTTACGAGTTTGTATGCGCTGTGTCTTCGTGTGTGTATGTGTGTGTGCGCATATCTATATATACACACATGTGTAAGCATATATATTTGTAATATATGTGTGTGTGTATATATATATATATATATATATATATATATATATATATATACAGGCAAGTATCCTCGTACATACACATCTGATGGCTTAACTGGGTAAAATTTCGAAGTCACAGTCAATTCTGTTCTTGTAAATGAATGAAATATACTTTCTCTATGAAACGTATTCAGTAATACTTTGATTTAATATAAAAACTATATTATAACGTAAACACAAACATTAATATGTATTTACACACACACACACATACACGTATACGAGTAATTTCTGAAACCAGTATGAATGTAAATCAATGCCCATATGCGTATATGTATGTGTATGTGTATGTATACATATATATATATATATATATATTATATATATATATATATATATATATATTATATATATATATATATATATATATATATATGTATATATATGTATGTATATATATGTATATATATATATATATATATATATATAGATAGATAGATAGATAGATATATACATACAAACATACATGCATACATATATATACACACTCATACGACACATGTGTGCACAAACGCATGCGCGCACACTTGCACCCAGAGTCGCACACACGCACACACAGTGACAGATATGTGTGGGCGTATGCATGTATGCTAAGTGTATATGTATGTAGGAATACACTGCTATATCTTTGTTAGGTCAACACTGCTCCGTTGTGTGAAATGTCTGCATTGGAAATTGAATGAAGAGTAAAATGGTAATTAGATAACGTTTTGTGCCAAACCTCACAAATTGTTTCTACTATGCTACAAGAACAAGTAATTTTCTCCACTTAGTTTTATCTCTTGTCTTCTAATGGCCAAAAATATTACTATAAAATCATCAATAAATTAACACTACAGTTCTAATTTTATAAAATTGCTTGTTGTTGAAATCAGATTTACATTGTCTTGAAGTATGTATATATATATACAGGGGTTGGACAAAATAATGGAAACACATTTAAATTTCAAACAAATTTATTTTAATATGGGGTAGGACCGCGTTTGGCAGTATTTAAGGCTTGAATTCTACGAGGTAAAGACTCGTACACAGTTTGAATTGTATCCAAAGGAATTTTTGTTCATTCTTCGGCTAAAACTCTCTCCACTTCTTACAGTGATGATGGTGGAGTATATTGACTCCTTACTTGTTTTTCTAAAATGCACCATAAATGTTCAATGATACTGAGATCTGGGGACTGTGGTGGCCAGATAAGATGTTCAACGTCACTAGAATGTTCCTGTGCCATTCAGTAACAACTTTACCGGTGTGAATTGGTGCATTATTATCCTGAAAAATTGCATTTCCCCCTGGAAACAGTTCCGCAAAGATAGGATGAATTTGATCAGAAAAATGCTTAAATATTCCTGACTATTAATTCTGCCATGAAGGGAAACTATTGGACCGGCGGGTTTCCAAGATATAGCCCACCACCCCCATCCGGATTATTACAGATGCTCCTCCTTGTTTAAAAGTTGGAAGAAGAAAGTCAGCCGATGGTCAGAAATAAGGTACAGGATGACTCGTCCGAGACAATAACATTCTTCCACTGCTCTAGGAACCAATTCTGTGTTTTTACTCCACTCTAAAAGCTTTGTAACGCTTGTTTTTCAAAGTAGAGGTTTTCTGATTGCAGCCCTTCAGCGAAATCCGGCTTGTGCAACTCCCGGCGAACAGTTTTTGTGGAAACTGAGTTCTCGGGGTGGTCATTACGCTCTGCAGTAATCTTGTGATCCTTTCTAACAATTTGAGTAAGAGTCCGACGTTCCGTATCTAAAAGCTTTGACTTTCTTCCGAAGTTTTGTTTCAACGAGGTGGTTTTTCCCTCGTTCTCAAAGGCTGTCATTATTTCTTGATACACCAAATATGATACAGTACTTCTTGATACACTAAACACATTGAAAGTCCGATAGATCTGTCAGTTTAATGAATTTTAATTATCTTTCTCTGGTGATATCTGAAAAGAGACAGCAATTTTAGCAAAACATATTCAGGATCACTAATAATCAACCAAAACACAGAAAAATAAAGAAGATTTTGACGGTTTTATAGATATTTCAAAATTACGATACTATGATAGTCGGTGTTTCCATTAATTTGTGCAACCCCTGTGTACATATATATATATATATATATACTAGCAGTATTGCACGGCACGTGCGCTCGTGCGTTCTATGCACGCGCGAATTAAGCTAAACTTGGATGAATTTCAATCAAAATTCAATTATTTTGGTTCTAAAATCAAGCATTTAATGCCCTCTATTTTTGCGCTTATGTGTTCCATTTCCTCAATACGAATTACGTAGAAGCGTTTCATAAATTTTCTCAACGGGGATTTCAGGGGTGAGTTTCGGGGAGTCGCGGGCGATGTACCGTGATGATCAAGAATCCGGCCTGCTAAATTTGGTTAAAGTAATTCAAACTGCAGAATGGTCACATTTCATTCAAAGCGATAAAAATGTTATGAAAACAATTAGTATGTGTGCACAAAGTCCAAACGATTAATACGAAAAAATTCTCCAGGCTACATCCCGAAAATTCATTTCTTTGCCGAAATTCTACAATGTTTACAGCGATTCGTTTTTATATCTTGATTTTTTTTATTTTTCATCCAATTTACGCATGTTTGCACGCGTAGTGAACACAGTTCACGTCAAACAGCTGACTGAGTAAAGTTCACTATTCAATGCATGGGATAAGGCCTAAGCAAACACATTATCGATTTTTGCACTTGCGAGATGAATTTCGGAACAGAAATAGCGCAGTTCAATTTTCATTCGCCTAAACTCTAAGTGACCAATTTTTGGTGGTTCTACGATTTGTTGGCTAGGAGGAGATGTGCCGGGAAGTTAAACACGCAGACACAAACACAGATACACACACAGGCACACAAGTTGAGTTATATATATAGATATGTATGTATATAAACATGCACATATATATATATACTATTCATACATACATACATAAACTCACATATATACATACACATATATATTACATAAAATTTTATGAATATTTACATATGTATATTTTATATGTATGTATGTACGCATGCATGTATGTATGTGTGGAGCGCACAATCCGATGATGCTATGAATCTCTAATCACGCTTTCTACCTCACATCGTTTTACATTCCAAATGAGCCTACTTCAATGAGAAGGCGATTAGGCCAACGGTTAACCTGAATAGTACAATAGTATAACCATCTATCAAATGCGTACCCATTTAAAGCTGAGTGAATTGGAGGAACGTAAAACAAGGTGTTTTGCTCAAGAACTCAACGTATAGCCGGCCTGAAACTCGAAATGACGATCTTGGGATCATGCATGAGACACCATTCAGCCACGTACTTTCACGGACATATAGACACACACACTTGCACGCACACACACACACACACACACACACCACACACACATATATATGTATATATATATACGGTTGCGTGTGTATGTGCATGAATCTCTAAGCGATATACATGAGAATGTACGTACATAAGCAATTCATATGTTACATTTCGTCGATAAAACAGGAAGACATATTAAAATTCATTATGTAAATTGCATTGTTTCTTTAATATATTCTACAATAACCGATCTGCAAGCTAGTAGATTTTTAAGCATTTCGAGATTATATTATCTGTCTTAGAGCAGGTTAATCCTACTATGTTAGTTTATGCCATAATTAACAAGTTCTAAATTGAAATTCCATGAATAATCCGTTTTAAACTGTTGTATCGGTTCGGTTTTATTTCATATGCGTCAGAATTTGTTGTTACGTCGGGCTACTACAAGTATTCTTTTGTTTTCAGTCTGTCTCTTTTCTATTTTTGTTGTAATTTTGTTGTATTTTTGTTATTCTTTATTCCGGCGGTTGTTTGTTCTCTAATAGCTTAATATATGCTTTACATTACAGTTTATTAATGCTTAATTCCTTACTAAATCCTGTTTTACCAAACTTACATTCTGCCAATTAGGGCATTGGCTCCGCAAGTGTCGTGGTGGTGTTGGTGGTATTCTTCTTCTTCTTCTTCTTCTTCTTCTTCTTCTTCTTCTTCTACAACTACTACTACTACTACTACTTATTTCTTTATTGCCCACAAGGGGCTAAACATAGAGGGGACAAACAAGGACAAACAAGGACAGACATAGGTATTAAGTCGATTACATCGATTCCAGTGCGTAACTGGTACTTATTTAATCGACCCCGAAAGGATGAAAGGCAAAGTCGACCTATGCGGAATTTGAACTCACAACGTAACGGCAGACGAGATACCGCAAAACATTTCGCCCGGCGTGCTAACGTTTCTGCCAGCTCGTCGCCTTACTACTACTACTGCTACTACTACTACTACTACTACTACTACTACTACTACTACTACTGCTGCTGCTACTACTACTACTACTACTACTACTACTACTACTACTACTACTACTACTACTACACCTTACTCTTGCTTGCTTGTTTTCTTCTTTTTCTGTTTCTTTTTATTCATGTGCTAGTATTACAGGTGTCAGTGGTCATAACCCTCTACCCCTTCGTATCACACAGTTTGTCGTACTAGAAATTACTGTAGCACGCTGGTAAACCCATTCAGTATATTTTCCCGACTTCATGTTTCTTTCTGTATTCCTGGTTTTACAAACTACTTCATACTTTTCGCTTAACGTGTTTCATGAAATTTCCCTGACTCATTATATTGTTAATTAACTATTTTCTTTATTCCTTGGTCTAAGACCTCGAAGTTTGTCGCTTTATCTGTACATGACAATTTCAGCATTCGTCCAAATAATGGGATTTTCTTTCTTCCTTTTCCTCCTTCATTCTTTCTTTTTTCTTTCTTTTCACAAATTAAATTTAAATATCGAAGTTCATCTAACGGTTTTTGTGTGTTTCTTAAATGGCTTATAAACACCTTCCACGCTGCAATTGTTTTCGTTCCAGCACACGATCTCAGATCAGGTCACTTGCTATGCAAATAGATCTCCATAATTTCTTTTTTTTCATATATTTCCATTCACGTAACTTTGAGTGTGGAGCTCGGTATATGCCCAAGGACACTCTTTAACTCGCCCTTATTGTTAGCCATGTAGCAGCAACCTATCGTATCATCGATTTTGATTTTTCTTTTTTAGTAAGTTCTGAAAATACGGTTTACAAATCCTTAAATCTATAAAATTATTTCAGAGTCCTCCGTTAATATTTATGTTGCTAGAAGGCTGTGTCATTAAGTACCGGAATATGTTTATTCTACTTTTAATTTATTTTCTATTTATCTTTTATTTATTTATTTGCTATGAATATCAAACCAAATGATGAAACTATTACTCATTGTATAAAATTGGAATGGCCAATACACATAATTGCCCTCTGTGTCTGTGTGTAGGTGTGCGCGCATGTTGTGAGTGTGCGTGACTGCTGCTTTGTAACTTTTATTCAGTCCTAAATAAAGAATAAGCTAGGTAAATGCAGAATTTCACATTCATCGTCCATATATATTTTGAGTGTATTTACCAATAGTAAAATTCTGAAAAGACTTATTTTAAGCCAAAAAGCAACGGATTTAGCCCACACCAGACTTTCAGTAATATGGAACAATTTAAAGCATAGATATTAGATAACAACAAAAAATGGCTGATTTCCCGATTCCACGGAGTATATATTGCCCACCTGCACGGGGCACCGGTCCGCCGCAGGATTACTCATTTTTGCCAGCTGAATGGACTGGAGCAACGCGAAGTGAATGAAGTGTTTTGATCAAGAACACAACACGTCGCTCGGTTGAGGAAACAAAACACAATTTTATGATAATGAGTCCAACATCCTAAGCACTAAGCCACGCGCCTCCACCTAGATATTAGATAGGTGCATGTGCTTTCAAAATATCTTTCCTCGGTTATGACAATACGATTGTATCACAAAGTTAAAGGAGAAGCGAAATTAATCTATATCATTTTAATATAAACATCCGTATTTCTCTTTACAAATGTGATACAAGTATAATTGATACCATTGCTATTCTGTCTGTGTAGTATTAAAACATGTTCACAATACCTGATTTCACTTATCCATAAACATGGGGTTTTATGGAATTATTCTACTGTCTGTTCAGATTCTTTCTAATTCCATTTAAGAATGCACAAATATAGATTAATGTATGAGGGAAAAGAATATTTTATTGTTTGCACTCATATTACTATAGATACCATGACAATATGGTACAACAAATCTTTGTGCAAGGTTACATTTCGTAATTATTATATCTACTAACGTAAGGAATTTAGTAATGGAAAGTAAATATAATTTTGAAAATGTCTTGAGAATATTTATATTAGAGTGGAAATCTATTGATACTGAGTTGGTATACTGTTGACAATTCACGTTAGAATGAAACTGTGCAGTCAAGTGTTCTGGTTCGCCTATGAGATAGTTATGTACCCTTTCAGAATAAATGACTGTGTTATACGGTTTAAGTCTTGTTTCAAGCAATATTTGTGCTTGTACCATATACACTTACAATTAGGGACGTCTACATTTTTCCTATACAGTTTATATTGCACCCAGCTGCCCACATACATTATTGGTATATATAATATATATATATATATATATATATATATTATATATATATATATATATATATATATATATATATATATATATAAATATATATATATATAATAGAATAGAAAAGAATAGAAGATAAATAAAATATAGATATATAATATGCATATATACACACATACGTATACATACCTACATATAGATGTATATATACATGCATATATGGGTAGAGGACGTCAAAAATACGTGAACAAAATGAGAAACGAGGACATAAAAAACAAAAGCATGGAAAACGAACGTTTTACGAACAACGAAAGAAACAAGTATAGAAGCGAGATAGGCAACATAAAGAACATTCCCTTCATCAGTTGTCCCCTGTTTTATCTACTCTACGTTTCGAAGGTAGGGACAAGACGGACAAGCGAGACTCATCAAAACCTTTTGTGCCATATCAGAGACGACAGTGTGTAGCCTTTTCTTATTTGAGAGAGGAATTGTTACTGGTCAACATTACCTGGAGATGCTGATCAATCGGAGGTTTCCACAACTAGCTGCTGCCTACCTTTTCCGGCAAATGGTACTCCACTGCACTGGCATCTTTCCGTCAACAGAGTTCCTACTGAACACTTACCAAAGAGATGGATTGGTCGTACTGTACGAGATGATCAGGCGTCCTGTAAGTAACCTGAGAAGTCATCGGCCCTAATTGTTTGTGACTTCTTACTTGGGGTTACGTGAAAAACACAGTTTGCGTACCACCACTAAGTATAACCCTGGAGGAGCTGAAAATTTCCATCACTGAAGCATTGCTCAGGATATACTGCTGAGCATCTGAACCGAACCGAAGTTAGGTGGCTAGGTGTGATGTGGTTGCAGAAATAGTCTAACATCTATGAGTGGTACATTGAGTACCTTCATTGCTACCATCCACCACATGAAAGTGAATGAAATCCTGCGTCTGAAGCTACTAACTGTGAAAAATAATTACAATAAATTTACATGTTATATCTGTTTGAAATCAGGGAGTGTTTTTGTGGACACCCTGTGTATAGACATGATGCAGTGAATAAACTGTCGTCTAAATATAGCAAACAGTGTGCAAGCACGAAATTAATAACATATAGTGGTGACAATTTACCTATTGCACGTTGAATATCACATGCGTTATATGTATATATATATATATTTATACGCAGGCACATATATGTATGAATATATATGCATATATATATATATATATATATATATATATATATATATATATATATATATATATATATATATATGAATATATGTATATATATATTATATATATAATATATGAATATATATATATATTTATATACATATACATATATATGTATATTATATATGTATGTATGTATAATAGAAAATTTAGACAATACGTATAGATTAGGGTGTTTAAATTTTGAGTAGAGCGCCGGCACACTTGTTGTCATCCGTAGTTGTGGAACACTTCCGTTGGACTTTCTTCAGGAACTTTGCAGTGGCAATTCTAGTAATACTATTATTAATAGTAGGTGATGGATTTCGCATTAGAATTTTATTAGGTACACGATATGTTTCGACCTATCTGTCTGGGTCTCTTCAGGTATATTGATAAAGAAGTATCACTAGAGACTTATTCGAGAAAGAATAAAAGTTTTAAAAAGTATTATAGAAACGCAAGAAATACAAATATGAACGCGGAAAACATTCGGTCCAGTTTAGAGAAAATGACATAATCAGCTTTGGCTGTCATAACTGCTTAGAGAAAAACGAAAGTAGACGGTGAACGAAAGATTAATACTTAAACAAATATAATCGTGTTCGTGCATATGCACACACACATATTCTTACATAAACGTACATATACACATATATATACCTACATAAATATATATATATATATACACCTACAGACATACACACACATACACACACATATATATATATATACATATATACATACACAAACACACACGTGCACATGCATATATGGACATACATATATACAAAAACACCCTTATGGGTCGAAAAGTATGTTGTACCTAATAAAAGTCTAATACTTAATCCATCTCCTACTATTAATTAATACTATGTATATATATATAATATATATATATATATATATATAGATAGATAGATAGATAGATAGATAGATATTATAGATAGATAGATAGATAGATAGATAGATAGATAGATAGATAGATAGATAGATAGATAGATAGATAGATAGATAGATAGATAGATAAGCTACATCTGTTGTAAGTGAATCTGTAGGAAATGATATGCTTTCATGTATTTCAACCATTTATTGACCAATTTTCACTATATACTATTGGTATATTTGTGAAATTCCACGGAGGCTAGCGGCTTTTGCTTTTGCATATATTAATCTTTCCTCCGTGTCAGTAAATATTCATGCAAGTATCCATCTGTATATACATATACATATATATATATATATATATATATATATATATATATAGAGAGAGAGAGAGAGAGAGAGAGAGAGAGAGAGAGAAAGAGAGAAGAGGAGAGGAAGAGGAGAGAGAGCGAGGGAGAGAGACAGATAGATATACATTGATACACACGAATATGTGTGTGTGTATGTATATATATATATATATATATATCTCGCAATATCACTACTACATGTTTCATTCTTTCTGCCACAGCACATACTCAATAAATAATATCACACTATTTGCCTTTTGTTATTTCGTATATTTTACTTACAGTCCTAGAATCTAACGAATAAATTATTTTATTTTTGCTTATTTTACATTTTCTCATATAATTGGATGTTGCTTTCGTCCGAGAATAATGCATTGTCACGGAACGTTTTTTTATTTCTTTGTTTTTTTGTTCTCTTGACTCTTCGTGCATTCCGTTTAAGTGATAAAGGCTACCTTTTACGATTAAGATAGGATATGCCTTCGATGTGTGAAGGCATAACAATTGTGTTTCCTTAAGCCTAAGAATGTTTTCGAAGAAGAGAATGTTGAAGTCGACGCCTCACGTTAATGCATATACAAATATATATTAAAAGAAATACTTTTTTTAGTGATACACGAAATGGGAGGGCAGAGGGTTTTTTCATAGGTTACACGCTTATGAAAAGATTCTTACAGTTATTAACGAACGACAAAATAGTCCTGCAGTGTACGTCACGTTCTTACATTATCTTTGTTTAATTACTTGTAACTACCTACCTCTAACCAGCTTCAGAAAGTACGTTCACCCCTGTTAATATTCTTTACTCTTGTATAGTGTAGTGTGATTAATAAAAGACATTGGTATGTGACTGGACTTGTAAATGCTCCATGTACTGGAATAAACTTGCTTTTAACTACCTGGTAAACTGATAAAATGAGATATCTGCAGGTGGTGATTGATGTCAAAATCTTATCTTTTCTTTATTGCTGACGAGCGTTTTGTTGAGTGTAGATTATGTTGGAATGGCAAGATGTTACATATTTACATGTATAACTTAAAAAAGTTTCATTTGTTTGCAGTATCTTTTGAACAGTTTATCATTTAGATCTATTTATTTGTGAATGAAGAAATATGTAAATTTCTTAGGACACGACAAACAAGGGTTTCATTATTGAGAACGCAATAAGCACTTTTTTTGAAAAGCAAAAGATTTGACACAAGATTTGAAGGAGATATTCACTGATTTCTTGGAAGTATTTGAACCGGTAATGGAGAATGAAACAAGGGCTTTCTACTTTGAACCGGAAACGAAGGCCCAAATCATGAATTTGCATCACACCTCTCCCCCTAAGGCTAGGAATGTCAGAAACGTATGCTTTTTGGATGACAAGAGAATAAATGTCTATGATTGTCTACACCGTGTCCGCATTGATAAGAGCGAGGGGTATATATTGAGATGCTTACAAGTCGTAGAGAAGGCATTGTGTAAAAGATTTCGAACAAGAATTTGTAAATGATACACATTTACCTTGAAGACAAAAGACCACACACATCTTTGGCAACAATTCTAGCAATAAGCAAACTAAGCTGGTCAGTAATACCGCACCTACTGTAGAACTTGGAACTGGCCTTCCACATGTTCAAATGTTGGTTTGCTGATTTGGCGCAGAATTTTGCAAAGAAAATTCAAGTGTTAGGTTCAACAAAGGCGTAATTTATCATTACGCCTTTCAACGACCTATACCAGTCAATAAATTTCAACGACCTATACCAATCAATAAAAACGTTATGCCCACTTTTTCATTATATAACTCAACTAGTATAATAATCCACTTCTTACATCAGCATATGAGATAATAATGAATAAAAAAAAGTTCTTGATTTTATTTCTAGTTGCTTAAGTTATCATAGCTTGAGTAATGACAGAAAATATAATGAAAACAATTGTCAGATTTTAGCGTGAAGTTAAATAGAGTAAACTTCACAGTTTTAAAAACATGGATATACAAGATAAAAGTAAGGAGTTGCTTGATCGTCTAAAGACAGATACCGACATTTCAGTTAGGTCAATCACTATCAGCTTACAGAATGGACATACACTTGATCAACCGAACTAGATAATCTGGAAAACAAAACGGTTCTTCTATCTGGAACTTGAGAAACCGCACAGCGGTAGTATTGTTGGATCGTATATTTCCGAAGTGATGTATAAAATAAGCTAAGTTATATATTCATCAGTGATATACAATGAATGTATATGCATTATATTGTTCTTGTATAATTTACATTAACAGATTTTTAAGTCATTTTGACTTGCATGGGAGAGATATGAAATTACTTGGAATGACACACACACAAACACATATACGCGCACGTATAACATAGATCTGTCCCTCTTGTGATATAGAAATTGTTGTGCGGTAAGTGTTCTTGAGAAACATCTCACTACATAAACAATGTATTCTAGATAACGTTAATTCATAAATGTAATTCATTTCAAATCATTCTTCCTTACATTCACCACACGGTAAGAGGTTTCCTTAATTAGCATGCACATTACATTAAATGCTACAGCAAATCTTCCGTAATAACTGGACAGTATTTTAGATGGAATGAATTTACAGAAATGTATTTTAGAATTTAAAGCCAAACGTAAGAGATGTTTGCTTATTCAGAGATAATTTCTTCACAACGAGTATTTAATAGATTTAAAACTTTTTCGAATACTGTATCAGCATTACCCCAATGGCATCGACATTACAGAGTAGTTAAATTCTAATACCTAAATTGATTTTACGTCAGAAAGGTAATTTATTTTGGAATCCTAATTTTGTAACCTCACAAACAAATAGAACTGCTAATATAAATGTAAAAATTACATTCTCTCTCATTTCATTTAATTAATGATTAAGATTAACATTTTCACGAGTGTTGAGTAATTACAAGAAATAAATGTCTTAAAAGTGTATGTTATATATAATTAGCACATCACGAAACCATATATTTGAGATTTAAACTTATTGAGACTATTTCCTGCCGATAAAGATCGTTTAAAAGTATCTGTCACCATTAACAAAGTATTTGAATACTTAATAGTCTTTTTCTTTGCAATCGATAAATTGTACGTGTATTAGCGAAACAAGCTGAAATATAAGACCCTAGAGGATCATTGCTTTGCCAGCATTACCTGCACCAGACGCATAAAGCGAAATACACATTAACCACAGCATAAAGATGTATGCATACGTGGTAAAGCTATTCGTACATATAGATATGTGAGAATATGCGTATTTGTTCTGAAATTAAAACTTTGCTGCACACGACTGAGAAGGAGAAACATTTTTCTTTTTTGTTAGGGTATAATTTTAACTTTGTTAAAGTTAATTTTGAGAAAGTGCAATTGGTAAGTATTTGTAATTTGCAAGAATAAGTCGTGAAATCTCCATTATACCACTGGAATGGTTTTGAGTGCATTTGTTTTCAGCCTTCAGTAATACGGAAGTTGTTGCTCATAAGTATTCACGTATCTATTATATTTATGATTCGACCTTTGCATTTGGAGAGGGAGCCTAAATTAGAAGCAATAATTATAATTTTGATGTGTGATAGAAGTACTTACTTGTCCCTATTTCGATTGTATTTACATTCACTTTTGTTATCATGGCTGAAGTGCTTGTAATTTGAAAAACCAAAATATCTTATGTGATAAGTTTTCTTGTAATGTATAATATATTTTTTTAATGGATTCCTTGCGTGTTATCTTTAGTTAGAGTTGCTTTTAAGAAGATATCAAGAGTTATTTCTTCTGAAAATAGTTTATGCTTTTCTTTTGTCATTCATCCAAAATATTAATTAATTCTACCTACTTAAAATAACCCTTACTGTCTTGTGTAAACTCAGTACCACATTCATGAATCGATCTCGATGTATATCAGTAAAATACTTATATGGATTTGATAGAATGTGTTTAACTATATATGATTTATTAGGGCTTACTTGGGGCAAAATAAAGTGCTAAATTTTTCACAGAAAAATAATAATAAAATTCTACATCAAATGTTACTTCATCACTAATTCAATTCAGAAACGTAGGTTAGTCGACGTTGGTAATTTTCACAGTTTTATTCTACATTAACACAGTTTATACGAATACACTGCAAAGATATATGCAATAAAGACAAATATCTGCAATTATTTGTTATATTTTCACTCTGTGAAGGCAGCGGACTCGCGGTCGAGTGATCGCGGGTTCGAATCTCAGACTGGGTGATATGTGTGTTTATGAGCGAAAAACCAAAGCTCCACGCGGCTCCGGCAGAAAGTAATGGCGAACTTCTGCTGACTCGTTCGCTATAACTTTCTCTCACTCTTTCCTCTTGCATCTTGCAGCTCACCTGCGATGGACCGGCGTCCCGTCCAGGTGGGGAACCTATACGCCAAGGAAACCAGAAAACCGGCCCTATGAGCCAGGTATGGCTCGATAAGGAACAAACATATTTTCACTCTATAATGGCTAATAATCTGACTCATTACTTCCTCATTCAAAATGTATTCCTATATTTAATCATTAGATCCTGAGTCCAAATACATTGACCGATGAAATAATACATGAATGAGGGTCATTTCAATATTTGAAGTTCTCAGTGTGGAAATGGGTGACAGAAGAGTGTCTTTCAGAAATAAAAGCCAAAGAAGGGCAGAATTAAAATCTATCTTTCTAATATCTGAAGAAATTCCTACAATAAATATAACGCATGTTTCGAAATGTCACTAATTTTCGTCTGTCGAATAGGAAGGTAGGAACCAAATGTAGCATACACTCAATAATTACTATATATAAGCTTTTGAACATAGAGTAAATCATTTACAATGAATTGAAAATCCTCTATATTACACACGCTTGCGCACTCCACCCCATACAGAGTAACACGCAACTATATATTCACATATATACTTGAATATATTTGTACAATTATAAATGTTCTCAGCCTTCAAAGATAGTCCGATAACATAGGCTTAGATATCTCTACAGTCGGTAGTCTAGTAAAATGCGTGCATTCATACACGAAGAGCATCAGAAAAATATATAAGCAAACAGTGAAATCATGATAAAAGACTCTATCGCTTTTATACTGTTTCCCAACATTCCAATACGATACCTACCCATTGGAAGGTGAACTTCCTTTCATCAATGTATACATCAGTAGCAGCATATAGCTATATTATTTGTGAAATGATCAAAATTTCATTTCATCTCGATCTAAAAATTTTAACTTAGAAGCATTAATATGCATTTTTATGCATTACCTCGACAAACCGTTTGAGAACCTGAACTTATTCAAATTGGCTAAATTATTTCCGATGATGCACTTGTGCACACATTACTGCACAGTGACGCAGAAACGCACAGACGCTCATACAACTATATATAAACATACACACGCAAGCATACACACACACACAGACACAGACACAGACACAGACACACACACACACACACACACACACACACACACACACACATATATATATATATACATGCATATATATGTGTGGTATTCTGACGTTAAAAGATTACTGAAGCTAGACATTAATAAAATTCCGAAATTGAAATTTAGAGAGCACATTAAATTTATTAGTTTTATCCATATTACAAATATATTTTATCCATGAATCTTTAAATTCAATTACATTTAGACTATGAATGTTCAGCTACAAATAAATTACAGTTCCATGTTTTATATTTTTTTAGTAAGTCGATTTTATAACGCGTAGCATTAGGTGTTTAAAATGCTTAGGAAGTATTCAATTAACAACAACGTAATAATATTCATGTACGTTTTATTTTTTAATGATATAAAATATTTAATATGCGTTGCAGGTTTTAGCAACTTGAAATTAGAAGGCGGTGAAATGTAAAAACTGATACGAGTCATAATGCTTATTGCTTACGTAATAATGCTCATAACGTAACACTTTCACTTACTCTCCGAGCACAGTAATTTCTCCCATGACACATTTTCAGAAAACCTAGGACTGCTTGACATGCGTGAATTTCTTAAAAGTAAACAACTTGTATGCGAAAACAGAAAACTGAGATGAAAGAAACGTCACTGTAATGTTAACGATTGGAGAGCCACTACGTTTTTGTGTAACCTGCTACGAATGTTAGACAATTTGCCCTTGAATAAGCACACTGTCATTTTAAGAAAGGCATAGAGAGATGGAATAATGGCGAAATATTACTGACAGAAAATTGCCCTCTTAAACTAGGTGGTGGACAAGATTGAAACGTCCTTCAGGATATGTCCGGTGCATCAGGCTTGACCTCTGAGTAAAAAACAGTAGCTATGTTAGTAAAACACATATTGATATGGAAACGTGTAGGCGGTGGTTAGAAGTACTCGAATCTCTCATAGATTACATCTTGCGTTATATAAATGACAGACTATGATTATATATTAACGATCTAAATATTCTGCCTTAGAAAAGAAGATAGGATTTTCATAACTTGAACGTTTTTTACTTTATATTTAATCAAAAGGCTCCAGGACAGACTGCAAAGAAACAAAAAATCTCAAATTTTATAAATTAACAATGGTACTACCAACATGAGGAAATATTAATCCGTCGTTGCTACAAAGCTTTTCTATTTTTTTCACACTCTTAAAGTAATAGGAAATGATACAGATATAAAGTTCCCGTTTAGAAAACAATCCTATTTTCACAGATTCTGTTTTCGAGGGAAACTGCTATATGACTAGAGTGCTGATGATCATATGACGGGTAATTTTAGAGACATATTTTTGCTACATCAGATAATGTCAGTAAATATAGCATACTCACATTTATTACGACTTGCTTTTTATCATTTTTTGAATGCTTATATATAATGATGAAATGAATATTAATTTTCAAAACAGAAAACATTTTCCTGAAAATAAATTTAAATAACATTTGTTATTGGTGTAGCTTCTTCTATAACTACCTCCTCATTCTCTCTCTATCCTTCTATGATTGTTTCATTCTCCCTGCATGTGTAGCGTTTTTTTTTTTACTCTTTGCCTCGTACATGCATGCATCCTGTACCTCTCATGTTAATTCCCTCAATCGTTCTTTTTTTTTTCAGTCTCACCCCATTTCACTATACGATGAAAAGCGTGACTGTGAATCAACCAACAATCTAACCAACGTTAATATCGGTTATTATTATCTATTTTATTAAGATGCTTACAATAGTTTCCTGTGGTGTAAAATATTTCTCACGCTGTGGAAAGATTATATAGGAATAATTTGCAAAAGTATGGAAGAGAGAAAGAGACACGGGGGGGAAGGGAAATTCAGACGAATGCTACTTACATATATACACATACGTGCGCAAACACATACGAACGTTATTGACGCATGAGCATATACCCACTTGCACGACGGTTTGATGTGTGTGTATGTGTATTAGTTTGTGTATGTGTGCCAGTACCTGTAGCGCTTGATTTACTTTCTATCTTTGTATTTACCCGACAATTTATTGCATAGCTCTTAGAAGTTGTCATTGTCGTGACGATTGAACGTAGAGCTATCGATTCTACTGTCTATATATCAGTAACCGTGTTCTTAATAACTTCCTTCGTAAAACATATGTATGGGTATATTCTAGAGCTTTTTTAAATTTTTTCTATTTCCGAAAAACCGTTTAATCATTGTGTATGACAGCAAGAATTGAGTCGAGAGATACAGAAAATATAGAGGAGCATATCTAAAAAAGGGACAAAGAAAATTAGAATGAGAAATAAAGACAGGAAAATCAAGAACAACGAGAAACATTAATGCTAGACAAAAAGAATGAAAGGAACGCGTGAAATTAAGCTAGAAAGTTTCAGATGACGAATGAGAAAGCGGAAACTAATGGGAAAGAATGAGAACTGTTAAGCGGTAAATAAGACAGAACATGAAAGATGATGATATTTTGCGCCTACCAGAAGAGAAAATATGACCTAAGTAAATAGACAAGTTTGCCCAGAAAGTATTATGAAAGAAATGATAGGATATTACAAACTAGGGAAGTGGTTACTGCTGGCTCTGTCCGCAACTTAGTCTGTACAATTTCTACGGGCACTGCTAGTATTAGATTGAATTGTTTAACGGTATAATTTTTTTTTATATTTTGCTCGTCTTTTTCTTTTTTTTTAATATGAACTTCATTTTAGAGATTAGTATATCTTGTTATCTTTTAAAAAGCAATCCGAAATTATCTATATTCCTTTATTTTTAGGAATATGTATTTATTAAACATACGCACAATTTGTTTAACTGACATTATTCTGTATATGTATATACTCATTTATGCTTGTCTATGTTTATGTATCTGTGTGGGGGTACATAGGGCAGCGGTTTCGCGGTCGTGGGATCGCGGTTTCGATTCCCAGACTGGGTGTTGTGAGTGTTTATTTAGCGAAAACACCTAAAGCCCCACGACGTTCCGTCGGTGTTGGGGGAACCCTGCTGTATTCTTTCATCCCAACTTACTTTCACTCTTTCTTCCAGTTTCTGTGGTACCTGTATTCTAAAGGGCCAGCCTTGTCACACACCGTGTCACGCTGATACTCCCCTCGAACTACGTTAAAGATACACGTGTCTGTGGAGTGTTCAGCTACTCACACGTGAATTTCATGAGCAGGCTGTTCTATTCATGGGATCAACTGGACCCCTCGTCGTCGTAACCGACGGGGTGCCACGTTGTATGTGTAATTATATATATGAATGTGTGCGTATGTACACATATGATAAGAAAACTGACGACGGTTTGTTTTCTTACAACTCAAAGTACACTGTTGTTTTGTAACTGCCTAGCTAAGTGTTGTTAGAGCTGAGAGATCAATTCTCTGTTCAAGTAACATTGCTGTTGTTTTGACTGACCCATTTTGTTCATTGAGTTTATCTCGTTCCCGTTATCAAATGCTTCCATTTTAAAAATATATTATTAAAAAACCATTGCTGTAACTTACGTAACACAGAACACCTACAGAGAGCTCCAGGTCGCCTAAGATAGGGTGCAACAATTTGTGAAGATAACTCGTCTACAATGCCTGAAGAAAACAATTCAGCCCTACAGTCCGCAATGGCTATAGAAAATCACTCAGCCCATACCACAACTTCTATGTTACTATCATTGGAATTACACCTCCGTGAGCCACATAGCTTGCACGTCTGCTGCTTTGAAAGCCGAAGACTATCTTTATGGGCCATTGCCAAAATAATCACTGCCACACCTCCTTCCTTCCCTTCTCAAATATAGGAGGTCTATAATCTATGAACTGTTTGTTTTTCAATTGTAGAGGTTCATAATCAACGAACCAGATACGCTAAAGGCTAACTTCCTTTATCCTCAATCTATACGCACCTCTTCCACCCAAAGTACCCATATTCTTTCTCTCTCTTTCTCTCTCTCTCTCTCTCGCTCTCACACATTCTCTCTCCCCTCTCTTTTCCACTTTATCTAATAATCTATCAATCTATCTATCAACAAACATTTCTGTCTATATGTCTGTCTGTCTGTCTCGACCTTTCTCTCTACAGGATTATATACAAATATTTAGAAACACACTTCGGTTTTTCTCAGTCTTCAAAATAGCAAACCCATCGAATCTGCTGGCTATCGTCCCATCCCTTTCGGCATTTCAAGTTTACTACACGAAGCTATAACGAAAAGATGTTCTTCATCGATTATAGCTAGAAATTTTATAGTATTATTTAGTGGGTAGCCACTCTCCTATATAACACGTCAGGGGAATTTTGCTCTCCGGATATTTGGTGAAATCAAATTTGTTGCTCTCCTCATAGGCAAATTTTTGAGATGCCCGACTGGTAACTTCTCAGACAAAAATTGAACCCTATGGAATCCATCACACTTTCTATGTCCATGTTCGGTGTCTTCGCATTAATATATTGATCGGCTTTCTCCATTTCACACTCTACCAACTCTTAGACATATGATCAACACACTCTCTAAACTATTCTTCATTTACATCAACTATATACTTATTGTCATTTACAACATCCACTGTTACAGAAATAGAACCTCTCACCATTCTGAATCCAAGCAACATCTCTATGCGTGTTTCTCTGAATGGGTATGAGCGCGGATGTCTAATATATAAGATTTTGGAGGCGGCCAGCTGGCAGAAATGTTAGCACGTCGGGCGAAATGCGTAGCCGTATTTCGTCTGCCGTTACGTTCTGAGTTCAAATTCCGCCGAGGTCGACTTTGCTTTTCATCTTTTCGGGGTCGATTAAATAAGTACAAGTTACGTACAAGGGTCGATGTAATCGACTTAATCCGTGTGTCTGTCCTTGTTTGTTCCCTCTGCGTTTAACCCCTTGTAGGGTAGTAAAGAAATAGGTATTTCGTCTCTCTTTAAGTTCTGAGTTGAATTCCGCCGAGGTTGACTTCATCTTCCATCCTTTCCGGGTCGATAAATTAAGTACCAGTTGCGTACTGGGGTCGATCTAATTAACTAGCCCACTCCTCAAAAATTTCGAGCCTTGTGCCTAGAGTAGAAAAGAATATATAAGATTTTAAATTTATCGTAGATAATATACTGCATACGTTTAAGAGGCTGTATGTAGTAAGTGTTGAGTATATGCTTACAAGTCCTTTCCTTCCTGTGTTATTTAGATCGACGGACGACACTGAATGACATTTTGAAACACACTTTATACTTGTAATAGTGATTAAACATAATAAATCTGTAGTAACTCCACAAATAAGTATTATCGTACACACGATTTGAAACTACATACATAATTTGCGCACATTCATTGAAATTCTACACCAATCACTTCGGCACTCCGGAAATATACACATACATACATACACACACACATATCTATCTGTCTATCTATCTATCTATCTATCTATCTATCTATCTATTTATCTATCTATCTACCTATATATATATATACATACATGCATACAGACATACATGCATACAGACATACATGCATACATACATACATACATACATACATACATACATACATACATACATACATACATATATATATATACACATACACACACACATATATATATATATGAAGAGAAATGAAACCTTATTGGTTAAAGTTCGAAATCATAGGAGAGGGGCTTATCAAATTACATCATTCAACGAGTTTTATCTCGCTGGAGAAAGATGTTGTTGCATCCCTCTTCCAAGTCCCATTGAACATATCAAGAAGTTATGGTTTTGAGTAGCTATTCGTGTTATATTTTTTAACTCTTATTTTCGGCAATTGTAGGTGCTATTTTGCAACTTTATTTAAGTATTCTACCTTTTTAGTTTTTAAATGCTTAACTACCTATATTACAACGTATTTCATATATCATAATATTAGTTTACCGTTATAATATCTTATTCTATGTTTATATACGCTCAAACGTCATTGAAGTTTGGCGCTCACTGTTCAACGGTTATTTTCCCTAATGAGCTAATGGGAAGTAACCTACCTCTTTAAACCGGAGTGATTCGTGAAATACCCTGAAGAGAAACGAAACCTTATTGGTTACATTTCGAAATCATATGATGACAGCTTATCATTTACTTCATTCAGGTATAATATAGCCACTTGTATTATAGCCACCTTTAATATAGCCATATGTATATTATAATGAATTTAATATGATATTAATTTATCGTTATATTTTATTGTATATTTGTGTGTGTGTGTGTGTGTGTGTGTGTGTGTGGTGTGTGTGTGTGTGTGTGTGTGTATGTGTGGTGTGTGTTTGTGTGTGTATGGTGGGTTTCTTTCAGGTTCCGTCTACGAAATTCATGCACAAGACGTTGGTCGATCAGAGACTATTGTAGAAGACATTTACTGAAAGCTACGCTCAGTCAGACTGAACGCGTGAACATATGGCTGGGAAGTTTCTGAGCCGCACAGTCAAATCTGTATCTGTAAATTACTTTATCTGACTTAGTAATGTTTAAGAAATAAACATAGATAATAAAGTGGTGTTCATTGGCAGAATCGTCAGAGTGTCGGAAGAAAAAAATTCCTTACGAACTTAATAAAGGTGTTTTATGCTCTGAATAGAACAGCGACGTCAGCTACTTTAACTGCTATCCCTTTTATTTTTTGTCGGCTAAATAATCACAAATAAGAAACTTAGATCGGCCCTTTTGCTACATACCTATTTATAAATCAGTATTTCAAAATCCAATTGCGAAAGGTATTAAAATATATTGCGATTAATTCATGTTATGTAATATATAATAAGTGAATATTACATCAATAAAGAGACATGCTTTCGGTGATGGCTATTTACAACACCATAAAAATTACTTTCTCAAAAGGTAAAAAAGGGATTTTATAATCCTGCTACTTCAGACATTCATATTAATACGCAATTGCACATATGTATATATCTATATTTACATACATCCATGAATAGATACATAGATTCATACATGCAAACATATGCACATGTTTGTATGTATATATATATATATTACATCTATACATGTATACATGTGTGTGTATACGGATGTATGAATATATGTATGGATATATCAATACGGAAGCTCAAAGGTGCAAATTACAAATATGCTTCTAGGTGGAAAAAAATCCCATAGATTAACATTCAAAAAGCTTTTTATTTAGGCAATTAACTAAGTTGGAGGCAATGATTCACGGAGGGAATATATGGTCCAGAAGTTTCACTGCAATGTATAGTACATTAATATAAGCATGAATCAGCCTCTCAAAGTATTTGTAAATATAACCTAAGTTTAATGCATATGAAGTCAAGCTTAAAATATAGTATCATCGATTAACATATTACAGATATTGAAATGCGTGATACATTTGTTCAGACTTGAACAAATCAATATATGCATCATAACTGTAAGTTATTCAGAGATACATAGGATAACTTCAAGTGATGAATATTGGTCGAAATATCGACTTTTAACAAGATAACAGTCAATAACGTGAAGCAAATATGATTCCATATTCTGATACTACACATTGCTCAGAAGTTAAAAATATGTAAGTGAACATGTGTAAGCGATATTTATACATATATGTCATATCTAACCATATACACACACACACACACATAAACACCCACATACACACATACATATTTATGCCTATATAAGTATACGCAGATATATTCTTACTAATTTATATGTCTAAATATGTGGCTAAGATATACGCATATACTCACAAACACAAGCCAACAGCACACACATAGTTTCATGTTTGTGTAAAACGCATATACAGATACGTACACAAGTAACTATGTAAATACACTCACACACATGCAAATGTATATATGTATATATATATATATAATATATATATATATATATATATCACACATATACACGCATACTACATATGTTAGTTTATATGTTTGCTATTATTTATTTTTTGGGGGCAATGGAGAAGCAGCTGGTTTCTAATCTATATCCAACGGCTATTCACTGAAACTTCAGTAACATTAGCAGGGTAGACCTAATACCTTTGTATGTGTGTATGTATGTATGTATGTATGTATGTATGTATGTAATAGGTAGGTAGGTAAGCAGGTAGCTAGGTAGCTAGGTAGGTAGGTAGGTAGGTAGGTAGGTAGGTAGGTAGGTAGGTAGGTAGGTAGATATGTAGGTAGCCAGGTAGCTAGGTAGGCAGGCAAGCAAGCGCTCACTCGTTTTTCCGCAAGTTCACTCTCTGGTCTTTGTCAATCCATTATATAACTTAATTTTCATCACTCATGGAAATTACAGGAAGACATTACATTGCCAAAAGTTAACTACGGGGGATGAGAAACTTTGCCTTTATTGTGAAGTTGAGCTATCACTACAGGCAATCCTTTGCTAATGACAAAAACTGTGAAAAACTCAGAACACCTCGCACATTCATCCATCGATGTCCACAAGAAAGCAAGATTTGAATTCTCAGTTTCTATAAATTTGACAAACGCTCTGCTGAAATCCAAGTTTCCATTACGTCCAAGTGGATTTACAACACACAATGATGCAGTACACTGCATTTCCTAATTTGTAGTCACTATAGCTAAATTGTTGTTGAGCCTATACTTAAATGGAGGTGGTTGTCAATTAGTGCTTACTTTACTTTTCCTATTGATTTGTAGTAACTCACCTCTCTGTGCTAGCCAACTAAATCTGTCAGAATGTGCAGGATTATATATCACAAGAGACCCACACGTATATGCATATACGTATTAATATATATACATGTGTGTGTGTGTGAGTGTGAGTGCGTGTGTGCTTGTGTGTGTGTGTCTGTGTCTGTGTGTGCGTGCGTATGTGCATGTAAATATATATACAAATATATATATAATGATATATATAGATATATACACCCACTAGCGCACACACACGCATATGTATATATTTATATATACATATGCATATATATATATTTGTGTGTATATATATGTATA